>NW_025746667.1:35000-94483 GCF_021184085.1 Oncorhynchus gorbuscha
AATGAAGTATCAGAATGAGTTTCACTGCAGGCTCTACATGCAGGCAACATATCACCCCTCCTCTACTCCTGTTCTCTCTTTCTGTTCTCTTCTCTTTTTCTCTGCCTCTCTCGCTTTCTTTCTTGATCGCTCGCTCTCCTTTCTCTCTCTCTTTCTCCTCTCCCCTCTTTCTCTCTCCCCCTCTTTCTCCTCTCCCCTCTTTCTCCTCTCTCCCTCTTTCTCCTCTCTCTCTCTTTCTCCTCTCTCCCTCTTTCTCCTCTCCCTCTTTCTCCTCTCTCCCTCTTTCTCCTCTCTCCCTCTTTCTCCTCTCCCTCTCTTTCTCCTCTCTTTCTCCTCTCTCCCTCTCTTTCTCCTCTCTCCTCCCTCTTTCTCCCTCTCTTTCTCTCTCTCTCCCTCTTTCTCCTCTCTCCCTCTCTTTCTCCTCTCTCCCTCTCTTTCTCCTCTCTTTCTCCTCTCTCCCTCTCTTTCTCCTCTCTCCCTCTTTCTCCCTCTCCCTCTCTTTCTCCCTCTTTCTCCTCTCTCCTCTCTTTCTCCTCTCTCACTCTTTCTCCTCTCTCACTCTTTCTCCTCTCTCCCTCTTTCTCCTCTCTCCCTCTCTCTCTCCCTCTCTTTCTCCTCTCCCTCTCTTTCTCCTCTCCCTCTTTCTCCTCTCCCCCTCTTTCTCCTCTCTCCCTCTCTTTCTCCTGCTGTCTTTCTCCTCTCATTCTTTCTCTCTCGTTCTCTCCCTCCACCCTCGTTTCCATCTTGTCTATTTCCCTCTGTCACAGTCTCTTCTCAAACACTGACTCACACTCATGTGTCAAGGACAACACATCTGCCTCATATTTAAACAGTGATCCTGTCCATGCCAATGTGGACCCATGTCAGTAGTAAGAGACACTGCATTTGGAAAGTATTCAGACCCCTTGACTTTTTCCACATTTTGTACGTTACAGCCTTATTCTAAAATTGACAACAAAAAGAATGTCTCATTTCCTATCAATCTACACACAATACCCCATAATGACAAAGCAAAAACAGGTTTAGACATTTTTGCTAATTTATTAAACATAAAAAAACTGATCATATAAGTTTTCAGACCCTTTACTCAGTACTTTATAAGTATTCAGACCCTTTACTCTGTACTTTGTTGAAGCACTTTTGGCAGCATTTACAACCTCTAGTCTTCTTGGGTAGGACCCTACAAGCTTGGCACACCTGTATTTGGGGAGATTCTCCCATTCTTCTCTGCAGATCCTCTCAAGCTCTGTCAGGTTGGATGGGGAGTGTCGCTGCACAGCTATTCTCAGGTCTCTCCAGAGATGTTCAATCGGGTTCAAGTCCGGGCTCTGGCTGGGCCACTCAAGGACATTCAGAGACTTGTCCCGAAGCTACTTCTGTGTTGTCTTGTCCGTGTGCCTAGGGTCATAGTCCTGATGGAAGGTGAACCTTCGCCCCAGTCTGAGGTCCTGAGCGCTCTGGAGCAGGTTTTTATGAAGGATCTCTCTGTACTTTGCTCCTGTCATCTTTCCTCGATCCTGACTAGTCTCACAGTTCCTGCCGCTGAAAAACATCCCCACAGCATGATGCTGCCATCACCGTGCTTCACCGTAGGGATGGTGGCAGGTTTCCTCCAGACGTGACGCTTGGCATTCAGGCCAAAGAGTTCAATCTTGGTTTCATCAGACCAGAGATTCTTGTTCCTCATGGTCTGAGAGTCTTTAGGTGCCTTTTGGCAAACTTCAAACGGTCTGTGATGTGCCTTTTACTGAGGAGTGGCTTCTGTCTGGCCACTCTACCACAAAGGCCTGATTGGTGGAGTGCTGCAGAGATGGCTGTCCTTCTGGAAGGTTCTCCCATCTCCACAGAGGAGCTCTGTCAGAGTGACCATTGGGTTCTTGGTCACCTCCCTGACCAAGGCTCTTCTCCCCTGATTGCTCAGTTTGGCTGAGCGGCCAGCTCTAGGAAGAGTCTTTGTGGTTCCTAACTTCTTCCATTTAAGAATGATGGAGGCCACTGTGTTCTTGGGAAAATTACTTAAAAATCATACAATGTGATTTTCTGGATTTTTGTTTTAGATTCCGTCTCTCACAGTTAAAGTGTACCTATGATAAAAATGACAGACCTCTACATGCTTTGTAAGTAGGAAAACCTGCACAATCGGCAGTGTATAAAATAATCAAATAAAATCAAATGTATATATATAGCCCTTCGTACATCAGCTGATATCTCAAAGTGCTGTACAGAAACCCAGCCTAAAACCCCAAACAGCAAGCAATGCAGGTGTAGAAGCACGGTGGCTAAGAAAAACTCCCATGAAAGGCCAAAACCTAGGAAGAAACCTAGAGAGGAACCAGGCTATGTGTGGTGGCCAGTCCTCTTCTGGCTGTGCCGGGTGGAGATTATAACAGAACATGGCCAAGATGTTCAAATGTTCATAAATTACCAGCATGGTCCAATAATAATAAGGCAGAACAGTTGAAACTGGAGCAGCAGCACGGCCAGGTGGACTGGGGACAGCAAGGAGTCATCATGTCAGGTAGTAGTGAGGCATGGTCCTAGGGCTCAGGTCCTCCGAGAGAGAGAAAGAAAGAGAGAAAGAGAGAATTAGAGAGAGCACACTTAGATTCACACAGGACACCGAATAGGACAGGAGAAGTACTCCAGATATAACAAACTGACCCTAGCCCCCTGACACATAAACTACTGCAGCATAAATACTGGAGGCTGAGACAGGAGGAGGCTGAGACAGGAGGAGGCTGAGACAGGAGGAGGCTGAGACAAATACTTGTTCTATATACACACTTTGTATTACTTAAAATGAATGTGATGATACTAGAGTTTGGGACCATCTTTATTTTAGCTTTTAACTTCATGTCTTGTTCATGTGTTTCCAAATGGCCCTTTTCATATGAGGGTAAGAAACATGCTGCTGACCAAACTCAAACATGCTGCTGACCAAACTCAAACATGCTGCTGACCAAACTCAAACATGCTGCTGACCAAACTCAAACATGCTGCTGACCAAACTCATCTGCAATTATGTCCTGATTTAATATCCAGACTGTTGTTCCTATGAACATACAAGAACATTTAATTAACATCCTGACTCTGTTCCTGTTAACATACAATAACATTTAATTAACAACCTGATTTAATATCCTGACTCTGTTCCTGTTAACATACAATAACATTTAATTAACAACCTGATTTAATATCCTGACTCTGTTGTTCATATGAACATACAATAACATTTAACTAACAACCTGATTTAATATCCTGACTCTGTTCCTGTTAACATACAATAACATTTAATTAACATCCTGACTCTGTTCCTGTTAACATACAATAACATTTAATTAACAACCTGATTTAATATCCTGACTCTGTTCCTGTTAACATACAATAACATTTAACTAACATCCTGATTTAATATCCTGACTCTGTTCCTGTTAACATACAATAACATTTAATTAACAACCTGATTTAATATCCTGACTGTTGTTCCTGTTAACATACAATAACATTTAATTAACAACCTGATTCAATATCCTGACTCTGTTCCTGTTAACATACAATAACATTTAACTAACATCCTGATTTAATATCCTGACTCTGTTCCTGTTAACATACAATAACATTTAACTAACATCCTGATTTAATATCCTGACTCTGTTGTTCATATGGGGTATTGTGATGTCATTATGAGGTATTGTGATGTCATTATGAGGTATTGTGCTGTCATTATGAGGTATTGTGATGTCATTATGAGGTATTGTGATGCCATTATGGGGTATTAACATACAATAACATTTAACTAACAACCCGTTGATTTCTCCTCAGCCGTCAGATTGTAGTTCTATTGAAGGACCATGCTATCCAGTATAACAGCCGTGTCTTATACTAGGTTTACAAACACAGTGTGTTTCTCCCCATCACCCAGGCTTCAGCCATCAGATTGTAGTTCTATTGAAGGACCATGCTATCCAGTATAACAGCCGTGTCTTATACTAGGTTTACAAACACAGTGTGTTTCTCCCCATCACCCAGGTTTCAGCCATCAGATTGTAGTTCTATTGAAGGACCATGCTATCCAGTATAACAGCCCTGTCTTATACTAGGTTTACAAACACAGTGTGTTTCTCCCCATCACCCAGGCTTCAGCCATCAGATTGTAGTTCTATTGAAGGACCATGCTATCCAGTATAACAGCCGTGTCTTATACTAGGTTTACAAACACAGTGTGTTTCTCCCCATCACCCAGGTTTCAGCCATCAGATTGTAGTTCTATTGAAGGACCATGCTATCCAGTATAACAGCCGTGTCTTATACTAGGTTTACAAACACAGTGTGTTTCTCCCCATCACCCAGGCTTCAGCCATCAGATTGTAGTTCTATTGAAGGACCATGCTATCCAGTATAACAGCCGTGTCTTATACTAGGTTTACAAACACAGTGTGTTTCTCCCCATCACCCAGGCTTCAGCCGTCAGATAGTGGCGCTTTTCAAGGCCCATGCCATCCAGTTCAGCAGTTTTGACATCCTGTCAGACGAGGAAGTGAGAGGGGGGCTGAAGACCTTCTCCAACTGGCCCACCTACCCTCAGGTTTATGTTAACGGAGAACTCGTAGGGGGACTGGACATTGTCAAGGTGAGTCGTGTTAAACGCACATTTTCCTTTTCCAGAGAACTGAGGCGAGCGAAAAACAAAACAAACATGGACAACAATAACAAAAATGATAAATGTAAAACCCTTGTAAAACAAAAACACTAAATAACTGTGGTATAACTCCTAGAGACCTCACCAAGAGATTTGAGCCTTTTGGTGTCGTGGTTTTAGAATGACCGAGACCAGAGTTTGAGTCCTGGTCAGGATACCCTTCTAATGAACTACATTGGTTTCAGCAGTTGGATAGCACTATTGACAGGATGGGGCGGCAGGGTAGCCTAGTGGTTAGAGCGTTGGACTAGTAACCGGAAGGTTGCAAGTTCAATCCCCTGAGCTGACAAGGTACAAATCTGTCGTTCTGCCCCTGAACAGGCAGTTAACCCACTGTTCCTAGACCAGTTAACCCCACTGTTCCTAGACCAGTTAACCCACTGTTCCTAGACCAGTTAACCCACTGTTCCTAGACCAGTTAACCCACTGTTCCTAGACCAGTTAACCCACTGTTCCTAGACCAGTTAACCCACTGTTCCTAGACCAGTTAACCCACTGTTCCTATACCAGTTATCCCACTGTTCCTAGACCAGTTATCCCACTGTTCCTAGACCAGTTAACCCACTGTTCCTAGACCAGTTATCCCACTGTTCCTAGACCAGTTATCCCACTGTTCCTAGACCAGTTATCCCACTGTTCCTAGACCAGTTAACCCACTGTTCCTAGACCAGTTAACCCACTGTTCCTAGACCAGTTAACCCACTTTTCCTAGACCAGTTAACCCACTGTTCCTAGACCAGTTAACCCACTGTTCCTAGACCAGTTATCCCACTGTTCATAGACCAGTTAACCCACTGTTCCTAGACCAGTTAACCCACTGTTCCCAGACCAGTTAACCCACTGTTCCCAGACCAGTTAACCCACTGTTCCCAGACCAGTTAACCCCACTGTTCCCAGACCAGTTAACCCACTGTTCCCAGACCAGTTAACCCACTGTTCCCAGACCAGTTAACCCACTGTTCCTAGACCAGTTAACCCACTGTTCCTAGACCAGTTAACCCACTGTTCCTAGACCAGTTAACCCACTGTTCCTAGACCAGTTAACCCACTGTTCCTAGACCAGTTAACCCCACTGTTCCTAGACCAGTTAACCCCACTGTTCCTAGACCAGTTAACCCCACTGTTCCTAGACCAGTTAACCCCACTGTTCCCAGACCAGTTAACCCCACTGTTCCCAGACCAGTTAACCCCACTGTTCCCAGACCAGTTAACCCCACTGTTCCCAGACCAGTTAACCCCACTGTTCCCAGACCAGTTAACCCCACTGTTCCCAGACCAGTTAACCCCACTGTTCCCAGACCAGTTAACCCCACTGTTCCCAGACCAGTTAACCCCACTGTTCCCAGACCAGTTAACCCCACTGTTCCCAGACCAGTTAACCCCACTGTTCCCAGATCAGTTAACCCACTGTTCCCAGACCAGTTAACCCCACTGTTCCTAGACCAGTTAACCCACTGTTCCTAGACCAGTTAACCCACTGTTCCCAGACCAGTTAACCCACTGTTCCCAGACCAGTTAACCCACTGTTCCCAGACCAGTTAACCCACTGTTCCCAGACCAGTTAACCCACTGTTCCTAGACCAGTTAACCCACTGTTCCTAGACCAGTTAACCCACTGTTCCTAGACCAGTTAACCCACTGTTCCTAGACCAGTTAACCCCACTGTTCCTAGACCAGTTAACCCCACTGTTCCTAGACCAGTTAACCCCACTGTTCCTAGACCAGTTAACCCCACTGTTCCTAGACCAGTTAACCCCACTGTTCCTAGACCAGTTAACCCCACTGTTCCTAGACCAGTTAACCCCACTGTTCCTAGACCAGTTAACCCCACTGTTCCCAGACCAGTTAACCCCACTGTTCCTAGACCAGTTAACCCCACTGTTCCTAGACCAGTTAACCCCACTGTTCCCAGACCAGTTAACCCCACTGTTCCCAGACCAGTTAACCCCACTGTTCCCAGACCAGTTAACCCCACTGTTCCCAGACCAGTTAACCCACTGTTCCCAGATCAGTTAACCCACTGTTCCTAGACCAGTTAACCCACTGTTCCTAGACCAGTTAACCCACTGTTCCCAGACCAGTTAACCCACTGTTCCTAGACCAGTTAACCCACTGTTCCTAGACCAGTTAACCCACTGTTCCCAGACCAGTTAACCCACTGTTCCTAGACCAGTTAACCCCACTGTTCCTAGACCAGTTAACCCACTGTTCCTAGACCAGTTAACCCACTGTTCCTAGACCAGTTAACCCACTGTTCCTAGACCAGTTAACCCACTGTTCCTAGACCAGTTAACCCACTGTTCCTAGACCAGTTAACCCACTGTTCCTAGACCAGTTATCCCACTGTTCCTAGACCAGTTATCCCACTGTTCCTAGACCAGTTAACCCACTGTTCCTAGACCAGTTATCCCACTGTTCCTAGACCAGTTATCCCACTGTTCCTAGACCAGTTATCCCACTGTTCCTAGACCAGTTAACCCACTGTTCCTAGACCAGTTAACCCACTGTTCCTAGACCAGTTAACCCACTTTTCCTAGACCAGTTAACCCACTGTTCCTAGACCAGTTAACCCACTGTTCCTAGACCAGTTATCCCACTGTTCATAGACCAGTTAACCCACTGTTCCTAGACCAGTTAACCCACTGTTCCCAGACCAGTTAACCCACTGTTCCCAGACCAGTTAACCCACTGTTCCCAGACCAGTTAAACCCACTGTTCCCAGACCAGTTAACCCACTGTTCCCAGACCAGTTAACCCACTGTTCCCAGACCAGTTAACCCACTGTTCCTAGACCAGTTAACCCACTGTTCCTAGACCAGTTAACCCACTGTTCCTAGACCAGTTAACCCACTGTTCCTAGACCAGTTAACCCACTGTTCCTAGACCAGTTAACCCCACTGTTCCTAGACCAGTTAACCCCACTGTTCCTAGACCAGTTAACCCCACTGTTCCTAGACCAGTTAACCCCACTGTTCCCAGACCAGTTAACCCCACTGTTCCCAGACCAGTTAACCCCACTGTTCCCAGACCAGTTAACCCCACTGTTCCCAGACCAGTTAACCCCACTGTTCCCAGACCAGTTAACCCCACTGTTCCCAGACCAGTTAACCCCACTGTTCCCAGACCAGTTAACCCCACTGTTCCCAGACCAGTTAACCCCACTGTTCCCAGACCAGTTAACCCCACTGTTCCCAGACCAGTTAACCCACTGTTCCCAGACCAGTTAACCCCACTGTTCCTAGACCAGTTAACCCACTGTTCCTAGACCAGTTAACCCACTGTTCCCAGACCAGTTAACCCACTGTTCCCAGACCAGTTAACCCACTGTTCCCAGACCAGTTAACCCACTGTTCCCAGACCAGTTAACCCACTGTTCCTAGACCAGTTAACCCACTGTTCCTAGACCAGTTAACCCACTGTTCCTAGACCAGTTAACCCACTGTTCCTAGACCAGTTAACCCACTGTTCCTAGACCAGTTAACCCCACTGTTCCTAGACCAGTTAACCCCACTGTTCCTAGACCAGTTAACCCCACTGTTCCTAGACCAGTTAACCCCACTGTTCCCAGACCAGTTAACCCCACTGTTCCCAGACCAGTTAACCCCACTGTTCCCAGACCAGTTAACCCCACTGTTCCCAGACCAGTTAACCCCACTGTTCCCAGACCAGTTAACCCCACTGTTCCCAGACCAGTTAACCCCACTGTTCCCAGACCAGTTAACCCCACTGTTCCCAGACCAGTTAACCGCACTGTTCCCAGACCAGTTAACCCCACTGTTCCCAGACCAGTTAACCCCACTGTTCCCAGACCAGTTAACCCCACTGTTCCCAGATCAGTTAACCCACTGTTCCCAGATCAGTTAACCCACTGTTCCCAGATCAGTTAACCCACTGTTCCTAGACCAGTTAACCCACTGTTCCTAGACCAGTTAACCCACTGTTCCCAGACCAGTTAACCCACTGTTCCTAGACCAGTTAACCCACTGTTCCTAGACCAGTTAACCCACTGTTCCCAGACCAGTTAACCCACTGTTCCTAGACCAGTTAACCCCACTGTTCCTAGACCAGTTAACCCACTGTTCCTAGACCAGTTAACCCACTGTTCCTAGACCAGTTAACCCACTGTTCCTAGACCAGTTAACCCACTGTTCCTAGACCAGTTAACCCACTGTTCCTAGACCAGTTAACCCACTGTTCCTAGACCAGTTATCCCACTGTTCCTAGACCAGTTATCCCACTGTTCCTAGACCAGTTAACCCACTGTTCCTAGACCAGTTATCCCACTGTTCCTAGACCAGTTATCCCACTGTTCCTAGACCAGTTATCCCACTGTTCCTAGACCAGTTAACCCACTGTTCCTAGACCAGTTAACCCACTGTTCCTAGACCAGTTAACCCACTTTTCCTAGACCAGTTAACCCACTGTTCCTAGACCAGTTAACCCCACTGTTCCTAGACCAGTTAACCCCACTGTTCCCAGACCAGTTAACCCCACTGTTCCCAGACCAGTTAACCCCACTGTTCCCAGACCAGTTAACCCCACTGTTCCCAGACCAGTTAACCCCACTGTTCCCAGACCAGTTAACCCCACTGTTCCCAGACCAGTTAACCCCACTGTTCCTAGACCAGTTAACCCAAATGTCCCAGCCAAGTTGGAGGGCATCGTTCTGTCATTCCTCATAATGGATGCTCTATGTATAGCATTCTATTAAAGTCATCAGGCCCTGTCTTTACTGTGTTGATCTGCTTCAGCTTCTATTCCGTTTGAATTCTACATTTAACACAATCTAGCATGCACAATCTATTTAGACAGCTGACGCGAGCACAAATCACATCATAATTGTCTTCAGGAAAATGTACTTCTCGAGTCATATTTTTCTTACATTGTTTTAGATGTGTTCACTGCAGGCTTGACTAGCAGCTATTAAGTTGCAGAGTCTCATTTAAATACAGATCAACCTGAGGTTTTACAGCAACATGGATCCGAAAAGGGAGGCTACTAAAATAGTTTTCCTGTTACTGTTCGACTCACAAAATATAATTTCAATTCACAACATTAACAATGTCTACAACTGTATTTCTGATCAATTTGATGTTATTTTAATGGGCAAAAATGTAGGTGTGTGATTCAGACTAGGTGTGTGTGTTAGTCTGATTCAGACTGTAGGTGTGTGTGTTAGTGTGATTCAGACTGTAGGTGTGTGCTTTAGTGTGATTCAGACTGTGTGTGTGTGTGTGTGTGTGTGTGTGTGTGTGTGTGTGTGTGTGTGTGTGTGTGTGTGTGTGTGTGTGTGTGTGTGTGTGTGTGTGTGTGTGTGTGTGATTCAGACTATAGGTGTGTGTCTTAGTGTGATTCAGACTGTAGGTGTGTGTGTGCTTTAGTGTGATTCAGACTGTAGGTGTGTGTGTTAGTGTGATTCAGTCTGTAGGTGTGTTTTAGTGTGATTCAGACTGTAGGTGTGTGTGTGCTTTAGTGTGATTCAGACTGTAGGTGTGTGTGTTAGTGTGATTCAGTCTGTAGGTGTGTTTTAGTGTGATTCAGTCTGTAGGTGTGTTTTAGTGTGATTCAGACTGTAGGTGTGTGCTTTAGTGTGATTCAGACTGTAGGTGTGTGTGTGTGTGTGATTCAGACTAGGTGTGTGTTTTAGTGTGATTCAGACTGTAGGTGTGTGTGTGTGTGTTAGTGTGATTCAGACTGTAGGTGTGTGATTCAGACTGTAGGTGTGTGTGTGTGTGTTAGTGTAATTCAGACTGTAGGTGTGTGTTTTAGTGTGATTCAGACTGTAGGTGTGTGTGTGTTAGTGTCATTCAGACTGTAGGTGTGTGTGTTAGTGTGATTCAGACTGTAGGTGTGTGTGTTAGTGTAATTCAGACTTTAGTGTGATTCAGACTGTAGGTGTGTGTGTTTTAGTGTCATTCAGACTGTAGGTGTGTGTGTTAGTGTGATTCAGACTGTAGGTGTGTGTGTTAGTGTGATTCAGACTGTAGGTGTGTGTGTGTTAGTGTGATTCAGACTGTAGGTGTGTGTTTTAGTGTGATTCAGACTGTAGGTGTGTGTTTTAGTGTGATTCAGACTGTAGGTGTGTGTGTGTGTGTGTGTGTGTTAGTGTGATTCAGACTGTAGGTGTGTGTGTGTGTGTGTGTGTGTGTTAGTGTGATTCAGACTGTAGGTGTGTGTTTTAGTGTGATTCAGACTGTAGGTGTGTGTTTTAGTGTGATTCAGACTGTAGGTGTGTGTTTTAGTGTGATTCAGACTGTAGGTGTGTGTTTTAGTGTGATTCAGACTGTAGGTGTGTGTTTTAGTGTGATTCAGACTGTAGGTGTGTGTTTTAGTGTGATTCAGACTGTAGGTGTGTGTTTTAGTGTGATTCAGACTGTAGGTGTGTGTTTTAGTGTGATTCAGACTGTAGGTGTGTGTTTTAGTGTGATTCAGACTGTAGGTGTGTGTTTTAGTGTGATTCAGACTGTAGGTGTGTGTTTTAGTGTGATTCAGACTGTAGGTGTGTGTTTTAGTGTGATTCAGACTGTAGGTGTGTGTTTTAGTGTGATTCAGACTGTAGGTGTGTGTTTTAGTGTGATTCAGACTGTAGGTGTGTGTGTTAGTGTGATTCAGACTGTAGGTGTGTGTTTTAGTGTGATTCAGACTGTAGGTGTGTGTGTGTTAGTGTGATTCAGACTGTAGGTGTGTGTTTTAGTGTGATTCAGACTGTAGGTGTGTGTTTTAGTGTGATTCAGACTGTAGGTGTGTGTTTTAGTGTGATTCAGACTGTAGGTGTGTGTTTTAGTGTGATTCAGACTGTAGGTGTGTGTGTGTGTGTGTGTGTGTTAGTGTGATTCAGACTGTAGGTGTGTGTGTGTGTGTGTGTGTGTTAGTGTGATTCAGACTGTAGGTGTGTGTTTTAGTGTGATTCAGACTGTAGGTGTGTGTTTTAGTGTGATTCAGACTGTAGGTGTGTGTTTTAGTGTGATTCAGACTGTAGGTGTGTGTTTTAGTGTGATTCAGACTGTAGGTGTGTGTTTTAGTGTGATTCAGACTGTAGGTGTGTGTTTTAGTGTGATTCAGACTGTAGGTGTGTGTTTTAGTGTGATTCAGACTGTAGGTGTGTGTGTGTTAGTGTGATTCAGACTGTAGGTGTGTGTGTGTTAGTGTGATTCAGACTGTAGGTGTGTGTGTGTTAGTGTGATTCAGACTGTAGGTGTGTGTGTGTTAGTGTGATTCAGACTGTAGGTGTGTGTGTGTTAGTGTGATTCAGACTGTAGGTGTGTGTGTGTTAGTGTGATTCAGACTGTAGGTGTGTGTGTGTTAGTGTGATTCAGACTGTAGGTGTGTGTTTTAGTGTGATTCAGACTGTAGGTGTGTGTGTTAGTGTGATTCAGACTGTAGGTGTGTGTTTTAGTGTGATTCAGACTGTAGGTGTGTGTTTTAGTGTGATTCAGACTGTAGGTGTGTGTTTTAGTGTGATTCAGACTGTAGGTGTGTGTTTTAGTGTGATTCAGACTGTAGGTGTGTGTGTTAGTGTGATTCAGACTGTAGGTGTGTGTTTTAGTGTGATTCAGACTGTAGGTGTGACCCAGTGACCCATCTCAGTGTTGATACCTGTTGTAGGAACTAGCTGAATCTGGAGAGCTGGAGAATACCTGTCCCAAGGCTGTCACACTGGAGCACAGGTAAAACACACCTTTATACACACACACACACACGCACACACACACACACGTGGAAGATGGCACGTTGTATTGTGTGACTTATGGACTGTCCCTATAACCTCCAGGTTGAAGTCGACCATCAACAGGAGTCCAGTCATGCTGTTCATGAAGGGAAATAAAGAGGTACGTAGGTGTCATTATATAACAGGACAATAAAGAGGTACGTAGGTGTCACTATATAACAGGACAATAAAGAGGTACGTAGGTGTCACTATATAACAGGACAATAAAGAGGTACGTAGGTGTCACTATATAACAGGACAATAAAGAGGTACGTAGGTGTCACTGTATAACAGGACAATAAAGAGGTACGTAGGTGTCACTGTATAACAGGACAATAAAGAGGTACGAAGGTGTCACTGTATAACAGGACAATAAAGAGGTACGTAGGTGTCACTGTATAACAGGACAATAAAGAGGTACGTAGGTGTCACTGTATAACAGGACAATAAAGAGGTACGTAGGTGTCACTGTATAACAGGACAATAAAGAGGTACGAAGGTGTCACTGTATAACAGGACAATAAAGAGGTACGTAGGTGTCACTATATAACAGGACAATAGAGGTGTCACTATATAACAGGACAATAGAGGTGTCACTATATAACAGGACAATAAAGAGGTGTCACTATATAACAGGACAATAAAGAGGTACGAAGGTGTCACTATATAACAGGGCAATAAAGAGGTGTCACTGTATAACAGGACAATAAAGAGGTGTCACTATATAACAGGACAATAAAGAGGTACGTAGGTGTCACTGTATAACAGGACAATAAAGAGGTGTCACTGTATAACAGGACAATAAAGAGGTACGTAGGTGTCACTGTATAACAGGACAATAAAGAGGTGTCACTGTATAACAGGACAATAAAGAGGTGTCACTGTATAACAGGACAATAAAGAGGTACGTAGGTGTCACTGTATAACAGGGCAATAAAGAGGTACGTAGGTGTCACTGTATAACAGGACAATAAAGAGGTACGTAGGTGTCACTATATAACAGGACAATAAAGAGGTGTCACTGTATAACAGGACAATAAAGAGGTACGTAGGTGTCACTATATAACAGGACAATAAAGAGGTGTCACTGTATAACAGGACAATAAAGAGGTGTCACTGTATAACAGGGCAATAAAGAGGTACGTAGGTGTCACTGTATAACAGGGCAATAAAGAGGTGTCACTATATAACAGGACAATAAAGAGATACGTAGGTGTCACTATATAACAGGGCAATAAAGAGGTACGTAGGTGTCACTGTATAACAGGGCAATAAAGAGGTACGTAGGTGTCACTGTATAACAGGGCAATAAAGAGGTACGTAGGTGTCACTATATAACAGGACAATAAAGAGGTACGTAGGTGTCACTGTATAACAGGACAATAAAGAGGTGTCACTATATAACAGGACAATAAAGAGATACGTAGGTGTCACTATATAACAGGACAATAAAGAGGTACGTAGGTGTCACTGTATAACAGGGCAATAAAGAGGTACGTAGGTGTCACTATATAACAGGACAATAAAGAGGTACGTAGGTGTCACTATATAACAGGATAATAAAGAGGTACGTAGGTGTCATTATATAACAGGACAATAAAGAGGTGTCACTGTATAACAGGACAATAAAGAGGTACGTAGGTGTCACTGTATAACAGGGCAATAAAGAGGTATGTAGGTGTCACTATATAACAGGATAATAAAGAGGTATGTAGGTGTCACTATATAACAGGACAATAAAGAGGTACGTAGGTGTCACTGTATAACAGGACAATAAAGAGGTACGTAGGTGTCACTATATAACAGGATAATAAAGAGGTACGTAGGTGTCACTATGTAACAGGATAATAAAGAGGTACGTAGGTGTCATTATATAACAGGACAATAAAGAGGTGTCACTGTATAACAGGACAATAAAGAGGTATGTAGTTGTCACTGTATAACAGGACAATAAAGAGGTATGTAGGTGTCACTATATAACAGGACAATAAAGAGGTATGTAGGTGTCACTATATAACAGGACAATAAAGAGGTACGTAGGTGTCACTGTATAACAGGGCAATAAAGAGGTGTCACTATATAACAGGACAATAAAGAGGTACGTAGGTGTCACTGTATAACAGGGCAATAAAGAGGTACGTAGGTGTCACTATATAACAGGATAATAAAGAGGTATGTAGGTGTCACTATACAACAGGACAATAAAGAGGTACGTAGGTGTCACTGTATAACAGGACAATAAAGAGGTGTCACTGTATAACAGCATTATAAAGAGGTGTCACTGTATAACAGCATTATAAAGAGGTGTCACTGTATAACAGGACAATAAAGAGGTGTCACTGTATAACAGCATTATAAAGAGGTGTCACTGTATAACAGGACAATAAAGAGGTGTCACTGTATAACAGGACAATAAAGAGGTGTCACTGTATAACAGGACAATAAAGAGGTACGTAGGTGTCACTATATAACAGGACAATAAAGAGGTGTCACTGTATAACAGCATTATAAAGAGGTGTCACTGTATAACAGGACAATAAAGAGGTGTCACTGTATAACAGGACAATAAAGAGGTGTCACTGTATAACAGCATTATAAAGAGGTGTCACTGTATAACAGGACAATAAAGAGGTGTCACTGTATAACAGCATTATAAAGAGGTGTCACTGTATAACAGGACAATAAAGAGGTGTCACTGTATAACAGCATTATAAAGAGGTGTCTCTGTATAACAGGACAATAGAGGTGTCACTGTATAACAGCATTATAAAGAGGTGTCACTGTATAACAGGACAATAAAGAGGTGTCACTGTATAACAGCATTATAAAGAGGTGTCACTGTATAACAGGACAATAAAGAGGTGTCACTGTATAACAGCATTATAAAGAGGTGTCACTGTATAACAGGACAATAAAGAGGTGTCACTGTATAACAGCATTATAAAGAGGTGTCACTGTATAACAGGACAATAAAGAGGTGTCACTGTATAACAGGACAATAAAGAGGTGTCACTGTATAACAGGGCAATAAAGAGGTACGTAGGTGTAACTATATAACAGGGCAATAAAGAGGTACGTAGGTGTCACTATATAACAGGGCAATAAAGAGGTACGTAGGTGTCACTATATAACAGGGCAATAAAGAGGTACGTAGGTGTCACTGTATAACAGGGCAATAAAGAGGTGTCACTGTATAACAGGACAATAAAGAGGTACGTAGGTGTCACTGTATAACAGGACAATAAAGAGGTATGTAGGTGTCATTATATAACAGGACAATAAAGAGGTGTCACTGTATAACAGGACAATAAAGAGGTACGTAGGTGTCACTGTATAACAGGACAATAAAGAGGTACGTAGGTGTCACTGTATAACAGGACAATAAAGAGGTATGTAGGTGTCATTATATAACAGGACAATAAAGAGGTACGTAGGTGTCACTGTATAACAGGACAATAAAGAGGTACGTAGGTGTCACTGTATAACAGGACAATAAAGAGGTACGTAGGTGTCACTACATAACAGGACAATAAAGAGGTACGTAGGTGTCACTATATAACAGGGCAATAAAGAGGTGTCACTGTATAACAGGACAATAAAGAGGTACGTAGGTGTCACTGTATAACAGGACAATAAAGAGGTATGTAGGTGTCATTATATAACAGGACAATAAAGAGGTGTCACTGTATAACAGGACAATAAAGAGGTACGTAGGTGTCACTGTATAACAGGACAATAAAGAGGTACGTAGGTGTCACTATATAACAGGACAATAAAGAGGTACGTAGGTGTCACTATATAACAGGACAATAAAGAGGTACGAAGGTGTCACTGTATCACAGGGCAATAAAGAGGTACGAAGGTGTCACTGTATCACAGGGCAATAAAGAGGTACGAAGGTGTCACTGTATAACAGGACAATAAAGAGGTACGTAGGTGTCACTATATAACAGGACAATAAAGAGGTACGTAGGTGTCACTGTATAACAGGACAATAAAGAGGTACGTAGGTGTCACTATATAACAGGACAATAAAGAGGTACGTAGGTGTCACTATATAACAGGACAATAAAGAGGTACGAAGGTGTCACTGTATCACAGGGCAATAAAGAGGTACGAAGGTGTCACTGTATAACAGGACAATAAAGAGGTACGTAGGTGTCACTATATAACAGGACAATAAAGAGGTATGTAGGTGTCACTATATAACAGGATAATAAAGAGGTGTCACTATATATCAGGACAATAAAGAGGTACGTAGGTGTCACTATATAACAGGACAATAAAGAGGTACGAAGGTGTCACTGTATAACAGGACAATAAAGAGGTACGAAGAATAGGAATGGAATAGAATGGGGGCAGCAGGTAGCCTAGTGGTTAGAGCGTTGGACTTGTAACCAAAAGGTTGCTGGATCGAACCCCCGAGCTGACAAGGTAAAAATCTGTCATTCTGCCCCTGAACAAGGCAGCTGTTCCCAGGCCGTCATTGTTAGTAAGAATTTACTGACTAAAGAAATATATATATAAATAAATGCTATGCAGAAACATACATGGACAATAAACTGAGGCTTGTGTTTGGCCTGTATAATACTATTCTAATATAACTCCAGTACATTACTTCAAGAGGTACCAGTTGGCCTATATAATACTATTCTAATATAACTCCAGTACATTACTTCAAGAGGTACCAGTTGGCCTATATAATACTATATAATACTATATAATACTTCAAGAGGTACCCGTTGGCCTATATAATACTATATAATACTATTCTAATATAACTCCAGTACATTACTTCAAGAGGTACCCGTTGGCCTATATAATACTATATAATACTATTCTAATATAATATATCGTATATAATATAGTACAGTTGGCCTGTATACTACTATATAATATTATTATTACTAATATAATATATCGTATATAATATAGTACAGTTGGCCTGTATACTACTATATAATACTATTCTACTATTCTAATATAATATATAGTATATAATATAGTACAGTTGGCCTGTATACTACTATATAATACTATTCTAATATAATATATAGTATATAATATAGTACAGTTGGCCTGTATACTACTATATAATACTATTCTAATATAATATATAGTATATAATATAGTACAGTTGGCCTATATAATACTATATAATACTATTCTAATATAGTATATAATATAGTACAGTTGGCCTATATAATACTATATAATAATATTCTAATATAATATATAGTATATAATATAGTACAGTTGGCCTGTATACTACTATATAATACTATTCTCATATAATATATAGTATATAATATAGTACAGTTGGCCTATATAATACTATATAATACTATTCTAATATAATATATAGTATATAATATAGTACAGTTGGCCTATATAATACTATATAATACTATTCTAATATAATATATAGTATATAATATAGTACAGTTGGCCTGTATACTACTATATAATACTATTGTAATATAATATATAGTATATATAGTACAGTTGGCCTATATAATACTATATAATACTATTCTAATATAATATATAGTATATATAGTACAGTTGGCCTATATAATACTATTGTAATATAATATATAGTATATAATATAGTACAGTTGGCCTGTATACTATATAATACTATATAATACTATTGTAATATAATATATAGTATATAATATAGTACAGTTGGCCTGTATACTATATAATACTATATAATACTATTCTAATATAATATATAGTATATAATATAGTACAGTTGGCCTGTATACTATATAATACTATTCTAATATAATATATAGTATATAATATAGTACAGTTGGCCTGTATACTATATAATACTATATAATACTATTCTAATATAATATATAGTATATAATATAGTACAGTTTGACTGTATACTATATAATACTATTCTAATATAATATATAGTATATAATATAGTACAGTTGGCCTGTATACTACTATTGTAATATAATATATAGTATATAATATAGTACAGTTGGCCTGTATACTCTGCCCCATCTAGTAGATAAGGACAATTGGTATGGCATACATTTCAACAGAATTGAGGCTAATCTGAAATCAATAATATTCTGCACAGAGCCGAGCAGTGGGACCCCCCTCTCACACACACACACACACACACACACACACACACACACACACACACACACACACACACACACACACACACACACACACACACACACACACACACACACACACACACACACACACACTAATGGTTCAGGAGTACCCCTCTCTCTCACACACACACACACACACACACACACACACACACACACACACACACACACACACACACACACACACACACACACACACACACACACACACACACACACACACACACACACACACACACACACACACACACACACACTAATGGTTCAGGAGTACCCCCCCCTCCTACCTCTTCATATTGATTGCTGCTGCTCACAGATGAAGAGATATCTTCAGAGTAGTTTAAACCAGGTCCCCTGTGAATCCCGTCTCTCCCTTTGGTTCTATCTGTAGATACAGATCTTTATTTAGTTTCCCATTTCTTAAAAGACCGTTTCTAAGTGGGGTCCTGTGAAACCAACAGCAAGTTGAAACTTGCTCAATGAAAGCTTGAGTTTGGTTTCATTACTGGAGGGAAGAGGTCCTGACTCCTCCTGCTTAACTAGGCAAGTCGGTTAAGAACAAATTCTTATTTACGTTGACGGCCTAGGAACAATGCCTTGTTCAGAATGACATATTTTTATCTCGGGGATTCGATCCGGCAACCTTTCGGGTTACTGGCCCAACGCTCTAACCACTAGGCTACCTGCTGGTTACTGGCCCAACGCTCTAACCACTAGGCTACCTGCTGGTTACTGGCCCAACGCTCTAACCACTAGGCTACCTGCTGGTTACTGGCCCAACGCTCTAACCACTAGGCTACCTGCTGGTTACTGGCCCAACGCTCTAACCACTAGGCTACCTGCTGGTTACTGGCCCAACACTCTAACCACTAGGCTACCTGCTGGTTACTGGCCCAACGCTCTAACCACTAGGCTACCTGCTGGTTACTGGCCCAACGCTCTAACCACTAGGTTACCTGCTGGTTACTGGCCCAACACTCTAACCACTAGGCTACCTGCTGGTTACTGGTCCAACGCTCTAACCACTAGGCTACCTGCTGGTTACTGGCCCAACGCTCTAACCACTAGGCTACCTGCTGGTTACTGGCCCAATGCTCTAACCACTAGGCTACCTGCTGGTTACTGGCCCAACACTCTAACCACTAAGCTACCTGCTGGTTACTGGCCCAACGCTCTAACCACTAGGCTACCTGCTGGTTACTGGCCCAACGCTCTAACCACTAGGCTACCTGCTGGTTACTGGCCCAACGCTCTAACCACTAGGCTACCTGCTGGTTACTGGCCCAACACTCTAACCACTAGGCTACCTGCTGGTTACTGGCCCAACGCTCTAACCACTAGGCTACCTGCTGGTTACTGGCCCAATGCTCTAACCACTAGTCTACCTGCTGGTTACTGGCCCAACACTCTAACCACTAGGCTACCTGCTGGTTACTGGCCCAACGCTCTAACCACTAGGCTACCTGCTGGTTACTGGCCCAACGCTCTAACCACTAGGCTTATTGCTGGTTAATGGACCAATGCTCTAACCACTAGGCTACCTGCTGGTTACTGGCCCAACGCTCTAACCACTAGGCTACCTGCTGGTTAATGGACCAATGCTCTAACCACTAGGCTACCTGCTGGTTACTGGCCCAACGCTCTAACCACTAGGCCACCACTTATCCATGTGTTTTCTTGAAAGCATTTCTCCTACTCACTCAGAAAACAACATTTTGTATATTAGCTATTTGAAAAGATCTTTGTCTTAAAAAGAAACATTGCTTCCTGTGATTTTGTTCTGCAATAAAATGGTTTTGTGTTGACTCTCCCGTTGAAGGAACTGAATTGAGTTAATATGTTGATTATAAAGTGTATGTTCTTTGTTAAGATACTGACATGGGTATGATTTAAGTTATCTGTTCGGTTTCTAAAGTCTGTTTTTCTTCCTGTATCTGTAGCAAGCCAAGTGTGGATTCAGTCTTCAGATACTGGAGATAATGAACAGCTCAGGGTGAGAACACCACTATATCACGATACTGGAGATAATGAACAGCTCAGGGTGAGGTAACACCACTATATCACGATACTGGAGATAATGATCAGCTCAGGGTGAGGTAAAGCAACTATATCACGATACTGGAGATAATGAACAGCTCAGGGTGAGAGAACACCACTATATCACGATACTGGAGATAATGAACAGCTCAGGGTGAGGTAACACCACTATATCACAATACTGGAGATAATGAACAGCTCAGGGTGAGGTAACACCACTATATCACGATACTGGAGATAATGAACAGCTCAGGGTGAGGTAACACCACTATATCACGATACTGGAGATAATGAACAGCTCAGGGTGAGGTAAAGCAACTATATCACGATACTGGAGATAATGAACAGGGTGAGGTAACACCACTATATCACGATACTGGAGATAATGAACAGGGTGAGGTAACACCACTATATCACGATACTGGAGATAATGAACAGGGTGAGGTAACACCACTATATCACGATACTGGAGATAATGAACAGGGTGAGAACACCACTATATCACGATACTGGAGATAATGAACAGGGTGAGGTAACACCACTATATCACGATACTGGAGATAATGAACAGGGTGAGAACACCACTATATCACGATACTGGAGATAATGAACAGGGTGAGAACACCACTATATCACGATACTGGAGATAATGAATAGGGTGAGAACACCACTATATCACGATACTGGAGATAATGAAACAGGGTGAGAACACCACTATATCACGATACTGGAGATAATGCACAGGGTGAGGTAACACCACTATATCACGATACTGGAGATAATGAACAGGGTGAGGTAACACCACTATATCACGATACTGGAGATAATGAACAGGGTGAGAACACCACTATATCACGATACTGGAGATAATGAACAGGGTGAGGTAACACCACTATATCACGATACTGGAGATAATGAACAGGGTGAGGTAACACCACTATATCACGATACTGGAGATAATGAACAGGGTGAGGTAACACCACTATATCACGATACTGGAGATAATGAACAGGGTGAGGTAACACCACTATATCACGATACTGGAGATAATGAACAGGGTGAGAACACCACTATATCACGATACTGGAGATAATGAACAGGGTGAGAACACCACTATATCACGATACTGGAGATAATGAACAGGGTGAGAACACCACTATATCACGATACTGGAGATAATGAACAGGGTGAGGTAACACCACTATATCACGATTCTGGAGATAATGCACAGGGTGAGGTAACACCACTATATCACGATACTGGAGATAATGAACAGGGTGAGGTAACACCACTATATCACGATACTGGAGATAATGAACAGGGTGAGGTAACACCACTATATCACGATACTGGAGATAATGAACAGGGTGAAGTAACACCACTATATCACGATACTGGAGATAATGAACAGGGTGAGGTAACACCACTATATCACGATACTGGAGATAATGAACAGCTCAGGGTGAGGTAACACCACTATATCACGATACTGGAGATAATGAACAGGGTGAGAACACCACTATATCACGATACTGGAGATAATGAACAGGGTGAGGTAACACCACTATATCACGATACTGGAGAAATGAACAGGGTGAGGTAACACCACTATATCGTGATCATGAACAGAGCAGTTCATTATATCTTGTCTGTGTTTATAATATAGTGGTTAATATCTTGTCTGTGTTTATAATATAGTGGTTAATATCTTGCCTGTGTTTCTAATATAATGGTTAATATCTTGTCTGTGTTTCTAATATAATGGTTAATATCTTGTCTGTGTTTCTAATATAATGGTTAATATCTTGCCTGTGTTTCTAATATGATGGTTAATATCTTGTCTGTGTTTCTAATATGATGGTTAATATCTTGTCTGTGTTTCTAATATGATGGTTAATATCTTGTCTGTGTTTCTAATATGATGGTTAATATCTTGTCTGTGTTTCTAATATGATGGTTAATATCTTGTCTGTGTTTCTAATATGATGGTTAATATCTTGTCTGTGTTTCTAATATGATGGTTAATATCTTGTCTGTGTTTCTAATATGATGGTTAATATCTTGTCTGTGTTTCTAATATGATGGTTAATATCTTGTCTGTGTTTCTAATATGATGGTTAATATCTTGTCTGTGTTTCTAATATGATGGTTAATATCTTGTCTGTGTTTCTAATATGATGGTTAATATCTTGTCTGTGTTTCTAATATGATGGTTAATATCTTGTCTGTGTTTCTAATATGATGGTTAATATCTTGTCTGTGTTTCTAATATGATGGTTAATATCTTGTCTGTGTTTCTAATATGATGGTTAATATCTTGTCTGTGTTTCTAATATGATGGTTAATATCTTGTCTGTGTTTCTAATATGATGGTTAATATCTTGTCTGTGTTTCTAATATGATGGTTAATATCTTGTCTGTGTTTCTAATATGATGGTTAATATCTTGTCTGTGTTTCTAATATGATGGTTAATATCTTGTCTGTGTTTCTAATATGATGGTTAATATCTTGTCTGTGTTTCTAATATGATGGTTAATATCTTGCCTGTGTTTCCTGTTTGCAGGGTGGAATACAGCACCTTTGATATCCTGGAAGATGACGAGGTAAAAGAGACTGTATCTGTCAATGACATTTGCAAAACCATGTTGGTGAAACCTAAAGATGTTTTTCTACATGTTGACGTGGTTTTCTTTATGCATCTTCCAATCACCGATGTCCAGGTTCGACAGGGTCTGAAGACATACTCAAACTGGCCAACGTACCCTCAGCTATATGTCAATGGGGAACTCATTGGTGGGCTGGACATTGTGAAGGTGAGAAGAGATTTTTTGTTTTACACCTCAGACCATAATTGCGCTTATTACCTCCACTTAGTTCTGGACTAGTCTTGATATGTCTATAAACCATTTACAATGGAGATCGTCCATTTAAAATAGTTTTTTAGTCCTAAACTAGGCTGAATCTGTGTCTGGGGGAAACCAACCCTTATAGGATCAGCCAGGCATGTCACAGTGTTATAGACAGAGGCAGCAGCAGTACCACAGACTCTCCACCAGGTGTCACTAAAGCACCGTGTTCTGTTTTCTTAGCCTGCTTAATGTCGTCATGCCATGTGCAGTCAGACAGCATGGAGGGGGAGGGGGGTGGGGGGTCATCCTCGGTAGTAAAAAAGCACAGAGGAAAAGATTGGTGTAATGTAAATACCCAGGTTTCTTAGTGAACTACATTAAACCAGGCTAAGGGAAGGTTACACAACATTGAGATAGTAAAGTCCCCAGTGTGCGTCTAACAGTAATCCTCTGTTTAGATATGCCTACTTATTTCACCGAGGGCCTTGCTTTGCATAAACTAGGCCTGTAGTCCGGGTGGGTTTAAAGCAGTGTATTGCCCAGCAGTGGCTAGTGGTCGATGTCAGCTGAAGTTCAGTTTTAATAGATCACCTGTCAATCACGGTTCTTTATGAGGACTGCATTGTGATAACATGTCACTGGGTTTCATTAGACAGGAGTTCTCTGTGTCTCTACATAGTTAGTTTAATGAGACAGGAGTTCTCTGTGTCTCTACATAGTTAGTTTAATGAGACAGGAGTTCTCTGTGTCTCTATACATAGTTAGTTTAATGAGACAGGAGTTTTCTGTGTATCTATACATAGTTAGTTTAATGAGACAGGAGTTTTCTGTGTATCTATACATAGTTAGTTTCATTAGACAGGAGTTCTCTGTGTATCTATACATAGTTAGTTTCATTAGACAGGAGTTCTCTGTGTCTCTATACATAGTTAGTTTCATGAGACAGGAGTTCTCTGTGTCTCTATTCATAGTTATTGTGCATCAATAGAGTATTTATTTCTGATGCTGTTGGTAGGTTACATGACAGGTCCAGTAGGCTGTTATTTTCTCATGTATCAGCTGGTATGAAGATCAGACCTTTATTGACATGTGTTCTGTGTTTTTACAGGAGCTTAAAGACAGTGGAGACCTTTCTTCTGTCCTGAGGGGTGAATGCTAGATTCCTGTAGTACTGTTACTGTGATGGGAATGAGCTATGGACTACTGCACTCTTTCTTCCTCTCTCTACCTTCTTCTTCCTCTCTCTACCCTCTTCTTCCTCTCTACCCTCTTCTTCCTCTCTACCCTCTTCTTCCCCTCTCTACCCTCCTCTTCCCCTCTCTACCATCTTTTTCCCCTCTCTACCCTCCTCTTTCTCTCTACCCTCCTCTTTCTCTCTACCCCTCCTCTTCCTCTCTCTACCCTCCTCTTCCTCTCTCTACCCTCCTCTTCCGCTCTCTACCCTCCTCTTCCCCTCTCTACCTCTCTCTACCCTCCTCTTCCCCTCTCTACCTCTCTCTACCCTCCTCTTCCCCTCTCTACCCTCCTCTTCCCCTCTCTACCCTCCTCTTCCTCTCTCTACCCTCCTCTTCCCCTCTCTACCCTCCTCTTCCCCTCTCTACCCTCCTCTTCCCCTCTCTACCCTCCTCTTCCCCTCTCTACCCTCCTCTTCCCCTCTCTACCCTCCTCTTCCCCTCTCTACCCTTCTCTTCCCTCTCTACCCTTCTCTTCCCCTCTCTACCCTCCTCTTCCCCTCTCTACCCTCCTCTTCCCCTCTCTACCCTCCTCTTCCCTCTCTACCCTCCTCTTCCCCTCTCTACCCTCCTCTTCCCCTCTCTACCCTCCTCTTCCCCTCTCTGCCCTCCTCTTCCCCTCTCTACCCTCTTCTCTTCCCCTCTCTACCCTCTTCTCTTCCCCTCTCTACCCTCTTCTCTTCCCCTCTCTACCCTCCTCTCCCCCTCTCTACCCTCCTCTACCCTCCTCTTCCCCTCTCTATCCTCTTCTCTTCTCTACCCTCTTCTCTCCCCCTCTCTACCCTCCTCTTCCCCTCTCTACCCTCCTCTTCCCCTCTCTATCCTCTTCTCTATCCTCTTCCCTCTTCTCTCCCCCTCTCTACCCTCCTCTTCCCCTCTCTATCCTCTTCTCTATCCTCTTCCCTCTTCTCTCCCCCTCTCTGAAATACATTATATTATCCATCCATAGATTTTTCTGAACATAGCACAGGTGTCCAAATGAACCTGATTGATCAAACTGCATTCTGCCACCAGCTGCAAATATAATAAAGTCATCCATGATGCTACCTGACTGGTTTCCTTATTTGTCTTCTGAACCTTAAAGAACACAGCAGTCAGAGCAAAGAACTGGAACCTTAGAACACAGCAGTCAGAGCAAAGAACTGGAACCTTAGAACACAGCAGTCAGAGCAAAGAACTGGAACCTTAGAGAACACAGCACTCAGAGCAAAGAACTGGAACCTTAGAACACAGCAGTCAGAGCAAAGAACTAGAACCTTAGAACACAGCAGTCAGAGCAAAGAACTGGAACCTTAGAGAACACAGCAGTCAGAGCAAAGAACTGGAACCTTAGAACACAGCAGTCAGAGCAAAGAACTGGAACCTTAGAGAACACAGCACTCAGAGCAAAGAACTGGAACCTTAGAACACAGCAGTCAGAGCAAAGAACTAGAACCTTAGAACACAGCAGTCAGAGCAAAGAACTGGAACCTTAGAGAACACAGCACTCAGAGCAAAGAACTAGAACCTTAGAGAACACAGCACTCAGAGCAAAGAACTGGAACCTTAGAACACAGCAGTCAGAGCAAAGAACTGGAACCTTAGAACACAGCACTCAGAGCAAAGAACTGGAACCTTAGAACACAGCAGTCAGAGCAAAGAACTAGAACCTTAGAACACAGCAGTCAGAGCAAAGAACTGGAACCTTAGAGAACACAGCACTCAGAGCAAAGAACTAGAACCTTAGAGAACACAGCACTCAGAGCAAAGAACTGGAACCTTAGAACACAGCAGTCAGAGCAAAGAACTGGAACCTTAGAGAACACAGCACTCAGAGCAAAGAACTGGAACCTTAGAACACAGCAGTCAGAGCAAAGAACTAGAACCTTAGAACACAGCACTCAGAGCAAATAACTGGAACCTTAGAATCAAATCAAATCAAATCAAATTTATTTATATAGCCCTTCGTACATCAGCTGATATCTCAAAGTGCTGTACAGAAACCCAGCCTAAAACCCCAAACAGCAAACAATGCAGGTGTAAAAGCACGGTGGCTAGGAAAAACTCCCTAGAAAGGCCAAAACCTAGGAAGAAACCTAGAGAGGAACCGGGCTATGTGGGGTGGCCAGTCCTCTTCTGGCTGTGCCGGGTAGAGATTATAACAGAAAATGACCAAGATGTTCAAATGTTCATAAATGACCAGCATGGTCAAATAATAATAAGGCAGAACAGTTGAAACTGGAGCAGCAGCACAGTCAGGTGGACTGGGGACAGCAAGGAGCCATCATGTCAGGTAGTCCTGGGGCACGGTCCTAGGGCTCAGGTCCTCCGAGAGAGAGAAAGAAAGAGAGAATTAGAGAGAGCATATGTGGGGTGGCCAGTCCTCTTCTGGCTGTGCCGGGTGGAGATTATAACAGAACGTGGCCAAGATGTTCAAATGTTCATAAATGACCAGCATGGTTGAATAATAGTAAGGCAGAACAGTTGAAACTGGAGCAGGAGCATGGCCAGGTGGACTGGGGACAGCAAGGAGTCCTCATGTCAGGTAGTCCTGGGACATGGTCCCAGGGCCCAGGCCAGTTGAAACTGGAGCAGCAGCATGGCCAGGTGGACTGGGGACAGCAAGGAGTCATCATGTCAGGTAGTCCTGGGGCATGGTTCTAGGGCTCAGGTCCTCCGAGAGAGAGAAAGAAGGAGAGAAGGAGAGAATTAGAGAACGCACACTTAGATTTACACAGGACACCGAATAGGACAGGAGAAGTACTCCAGATAAACAAACTGACCCTAGCCCCCCGACACATAAACTACTGCAGCATAAATACTGGAGGCTGAGACAGGAGGGGTCAGGAGACACTGTGGCCCCATCCGAGGACACCCCGGACAGGGCCAAACAGGAAGGATATAACCCCACCCACTTTGCCAAAGCACAGCCCCCACACCACTAGAGGGAAATCTACAACCACCAACTTACCATCCTGAGACAAGGCCGAGTATAGCCCACAAAGATCTCCGACACGGTACAACCCAAAGGGGGGGGAAACCCAGACAGGCCGACCACAACAGTGAATCAACCCACCCAGGTGACGCACCCCCCAGGGACGGCACGAGAGAGCCCCAGCAAGCCAGTGACTCAGCCCCCGTAACAGGGTTAGAGGCAGAGAATCCCAGTGGAAAAAGGGGAACCGGCCAGGCAGAGACAGCAAGGGCGGTTCGTTGCTCCAGAGCCTTTCCGTTCACCTTCCCACTCCTGGGCCAGACTACACTCAATCATATGACCCACTGAAGAGATGAGTCTTCAGTAAAGACTTAAAGGTTGAGACCGAGTTTGCGTCTCTGACATGGGTAGGCAGACCGTCCAGCAGTCAGAGCAAAGAACTAGAACCTTAGAGAACACAGCACTCAGAGCAAAGAACTGGAACCTTAGAACACAGCAGTCAGAGCAAAGAACTGGAACCTTAGAGAACACAGCAGTCAGAGCAAATACATAGAGGTGGCCTCCCCATTCAAGTCAACGATGACATAATTAGACTGGCAGCCCTTCCACAGGTCATTGGACCCCTCCCCTCCCTCCATAGAGATGGACATGGTCCACAGGTCATTGGACCCCTCCCCTCCCTCCATAGAGATGGACATGGTCCACAGGTCATTGGACCCCTCCCCTCCCTCCATAGAGATGGACGTGGTCCACAGGTCATTAGACCTCTCCCCTCCCTCCATAGAGATGGACGTGGTCCACAGGTCATTGGACCTCTCCCGTCCCTCCATAGAGATGGACGTGGTGCACAGGTCATTGGACCCCTCCCTCCATAGAGATGGACGTTGTCCACAGGTCATTAGACCCCTCCCCTCCCTCCATAGAGATGGACGTGGTGCACAGGTCATTAGACCTCTCCCCTCCCTCCATAGAGATGGACGTGGTGCACAGGTCATTGGACCTCTCCCCTCCCTCCATAGAGATGGACGTGGTGCACAGGTCATTAGACCTCTCCCCTCCCTCCATAGAGATGGACGTGGTCCACAGGTCATTAGACCCCTCCCCTCCCTCCATAGAGATGGACGTGGTCCACAGGTCATTGGACCTCTCCCCTCCCTCCATAGAGATGGACGTGGTCCACAGGTCATTGGACCCCTCCCTCCGTAGAGATGGACGTGGTGCACAGGTCATTGGACCTCTCCCCTCCCTCCATAGAGATGGACGTGGTCCACAGGTCATTGGACCCCTCCCTCCATAGAGATGGACGTGGTGCACAGGTCATTAGACCTCTCCCTCCATAGAGATGGACGTGGTGCACAGGTCATTAGACCTCTCCCCTCCCTCCATAGAGATGGACGTGGTCCACAGGTCATTGGACCCCTCCCCTCCCTCCATAGAGATGGACGTGGTGCACAGGTCATTGGACCCCTCCCTCCATAGAGTTGGACGTGGTCCACAGGTCATTAGACCCCTCCCTCCATAGAGATGGACGTGGTCCACAGGTCATTGGACCTCTCCCTCCATAGAGATGGACGTGGTCCACAGGTCATTGGACCCCTCCCCTCCCTCCATAGAGATGGACGTGGTCCACAGGTCATTAGACCTCTCCCCTCCCTCCATAGAGATGGACGTGGTCCACAGGTCATTAGACCTCTCCCCTCCCTCTGTAGAGATGGACGTGGTGCACAGGTCATTAGACCTCTCCCTCCATAGAGATGGACGTGGTGCACAGGTCATTGACCTCTCCTCCCTTCATAGAGATGGACGTGGTCCACAGGTCATTAGACCTCTCCCCTCCCTCTGTAGAGATGGACGTGGTGCACAGGTCATTAGACCTCTCCCTCCATAGAGATGGACGTGGTGCACAGGTCATTGGACCTCTCCCCTCCCTCCATAGAGATGGACGTGGTGCACAGGTCATTAGACCCCTCCCATCCCTCCATAGAGATGGACGTGGTGCACAGGTCATTGGACCTCTCCCTCCATAGAGATGGACGTGGTCCACAGGTCATTGGACCTCTCCTCCATAGAGATGGACGTGGTGCACAGGTCATTAGACCTCTCCCCTCCCTCCATAGAGATGGACGTGGTCCACAGGTCATTGGACCCCTCCCTCCATAGAGATGGACGTGGTGCACAGGTCATTAGACCTCTCCCTCCATAGAGATGGACGTGGTCCACAGGTCATTAGACCCCTCCCCTCCCTCCATAGAGATGGACGTGGTGCACAGGTCATTAGACCTCTCCCCTCCCTCCATAGAGATGGACGTGGTGCACAGGTCATTGGACCCCTCCCTCCATAGAGATGGACGTTGTCCACAGGTCATTAGACCCCTCCCCTCCCTCCATAGAGATGGACGTGGTGCACAGGTCATTAGACCTCTCCCCTCCATAGAGATGGACGTGGTGCACAGGTCATTGGACCTCTCCCTCCCTCCATAGAGATGGACGTGGTGCACAGGTCATTAGACCTCTCCCCTCCCTCCATAGAGATGGACGTGGTCCACAGGTCATTAGACCCCTCCCCTCCCTCCATAGAGATGGACGTGGTCCACAGGTCATTGGACCTCTCCCCTCCCTCCATAGAGATGGACGTGGTCCACAGGTCATTGGACCCCTCCCTCCGTAGAGATGGACGTGGTGCACAGGTCATTGGACCTCTCCCCTCCCTCCATAGAGATGGACGTGGTCCACAGGTCATTGGACCCCTCCCTCCATAGAGATGGACGTGGTGCACAGGTCATTAGACCTCTCCCTCCATAGAGATGGACGTGGTGCACAGGTCATTAGACCTCTCCCCTCCCTCCATAGAGATGGACGTGGTCCACAGGTCATTGGACCCCTCCCCTCCCTCCATAGAGATGGACGTGGTGCACAGGTCATTGGACCCCTCCCTCCATAGAGATGGACGTGGTCCACAGGTCATTAGACCCCTCCCCTCCCTCCATAGAGATGGACGTGGTCCACAGGTCATTGGACCTCTCCCTCCATAGAGATGGACGTGGTCCACAGGTCATTGGACCCCTCCCCTCCCTCCATAGAGATGGACGTGGTCCACAGGTCATTAGACCTCTCCCCTCCCTCCATAGAGATGGACGTGGTCCACAGGTCATTGGACCCCTCCCCTCCCTCCATAGAGATGGACGTGGTCCACAGGTCATTAGACCTCTCCCCTCCCTCCATAGAGATGGACGTGGTCCACAGGTCATTGGACCTCTCCCGTCCCTCCATAGAGATGGACGTGGTGCACAGGTCATTGGACCCCTCCCTCCATAGAGATGGACGTTGTCCACAGGTCATTAGACCCCTCCCCTCCCTCCATAGAGATGGACGTGGTGCACAGGTCATTAGACCTCTCCCCTCCCTCCATAGAGATGGACGTGGTGCACAGGTCATTGGACCTCTCCCCTCCCTCCATAGAGATGGACGTGGTGCACAGGTCATTAGACCTCTCCCCTCCCTCCATAGAGATGGACGTGGTCCACAGGTCATTAGACCCCTCCCCTCCCTCCATAGAGATGGACGTGGTCCACAGGTCATTGGACCTCTCCCCTCCCTCCATAGAGATGGACGTGGTCCACAGGTCATTGGACCCCTCCCTCCGTAGAGATGGACGTGGTGCACAGGTCATTGGACCTCTCCCCTCCCTCCATAGAGATGGACGTGGTCCACAGGTCATTGGACCCCTCCCTCCATAGAGATGGACGTGGTGCACAGGTCATTAGACCTCTCCCTCCATAGAGATGGACGTGGTGCACAGGTCATTAGACCTCTCCCCTCCCTCCATAGAGATGGACGTGGTCCACAGGTCATTGGACCCCTCCCCTCCCTCCATAGAGATGGACGTGGTGCACAGGTCATTGGACCCCTCCCTCCATAGAGATGGACGTGGTCCACAGGTCATTAGACCCCTCCCCTCCCTCCATAGAGATGGACGTGGTCCACAGGTCATTGACCTCTCCTCCATAGAGATGGACGTGGTCCACAGGTCATTGGACCCCTCCCTCCCTCCATAGAGATGGACGTGGTCCACAGGTCATTAGACCTCTCCCTCCCTCCATAGAGATGGACGTGGTCCACAGGTCATTAGACCTCTCCCCTCCCTCTGTAGAGATGGACGTGGTGCACAGGTCATTAGACCTCTCCCTCCATAGAGATGGACGTGGTGCACAGGTCATTGGACCTCTCCCCTCCCTTCATAGAGATGGACGTGGTCCACAGGTCATTAGACCTCTCCCCTCCCTCTGTAGAGATGGACGTGGTGCACAGGTCATTAGACCTCTCCCTCCATAGAGATGGACGTGGTGCACAGGTCATTGGACCTCTCCCTCCCTCCATAGAGATGGACGTGGTGCACAGGTCATTAGACCCCTCCCATCCCTCCATAGAGATGGACGTGGTGCACAGGTCATTGGACCTCTCCCTCCATAGAGATGGACGTGGTCCACAGGTCATTGGACCTCTCCCTCCATAGAGATGGACGTGGTGCACAGGTCATTAGACCTCTCCCCTCCCTCCATAGAGATGGACGTGGTCCACAGGTCATTGGACCCCTCCCTCCATAGAGATGGACGTGGTGCACAGGTCATTAGACCTCTCCCTCCATAGAGATGGACGTGGTCCACAGGTCATTAGACCCCTCCCCTCCCTCCATAGAGATGGACGTGGTGCACAGGTCATTAGACCTCTCCCCTCCCTCCATAGAGATGGACGTGGTGCACAGGTCATTGGACCCCTCCCTCCATAGAGATGGACGTTGTCCACAGGTCATTAGACCCCTCCCCTCCCTCCATAGAGATGGACGTGGTGCACAGGTCATTAGACCTCTCCCCTCCATAGAGATGGACGTGGTGCACAGGTCATTGGACCTCTCCCCTCCCTCCATAGAGATGGACGTGGTGCACAGGTCATTAGACCTCTCCCCTCCCTCCATAGAGATGGACGTGGTCCACAGGTCATTAGACCCCTCCCCTCCCTCCATAGAGATGGACGTGGTCCACAGGTCATTGGACCTCTCCCCTCCCTCCATAGAGATGGACGTGGTCCACAGGTCATTGGACCCCTCCCTCCGTAGAGATGGACGTGGTGCACAGGTCATTGGACCTCTCCCCTCCCTCCATAGAGATGGACGTGGTCCACAGGTCATTGGACCCCTCCCTCCATAGAGATGGACGTGGTGCACAGGTCATTAGACCTCTCCCTCCATAGAGATGGACGTGGTGCACAGGTCATTAGACCTCTCCCCTCCCTCCATAGAGATGGACGTGGTCCACAGGTCATTGGACCCCTCCTCCCTCCATAGAGATGGACGTGGTGCACAGGTCATTGGACCCCTCCCTCCATAGAGATGGACGTGGTCCACAGGTCATTAGACCCCTCCCCTCCCTCCATAGAGATGGACGTGGTCCACAGGTCATTGGACCTCTCCCTCCATAGAGATGGACGTGGTGCACAGGTCATTGGACCCCTCCCCTCCCTCCATAGAGATGGACGTGGTCCACAGGTCATTGGACCTCTCCCTCCATAGAGATGGACGTGGTGCACAGGTCATTAGACCTCTCCCCTCCCTCCATAGAGATGGACGTGGTCCACAGGTCATTGGACCTCTCCCCTCCCTCCATAGAGATGGACGTGGTCCACAGGTCATTGGACCCCTCCCCTCCCTCCATAGAGATGGACGTGGTCCACAGGTCATTGGACCTCTCCCCTCCCTCCATAGAGCTGGACTTGGTGCACGCAGAATGTTCCCCAGTACTGGAAGGTGGGGCCTGAGTGACAACGTTTGTGAACCCCTGCTATAGATTGTGTTGTTTATCATTTTCTTACATTTACATGGTTACAGTGCATTCAGAAAGTATTCAGACCATCGCAGCGCCAGCTGTGCCACCAGAGACTCTGGGTTTGAGCCCAGGCTCTGTCGCAGCCGGCCGCGACCGGGAGGGTTAGGGAGGGTTTGGCCGGTAGGGATGTCCTTGTCTCATCGCGCACCAGCGACTCCTGTGGCGGGCCGGGCGTAGTGCACACTGACCAGGTCACTAGGGGCACGGTGTTTCCTCCGACACATGGATGCGGCTGGCTTCCTGGTTGGATGTGCGCTGTGTTAAGAAGCAGTGCAGCTTGGTTGGGTTGTTCCTGTTTCCATTGATCATCCTTGAGATGTTTCTACAACTTGATTGTAGTCTTTCTGTGGTAAATTAAATTGATTGGACATGATTTGGAAAGGCAACACACCTGTCTATATAACACACCTGTCTATATAACACACCTGTCTATATAACACACCTGTCTATAAAACACACCTGTCTATATAACACACCTGTCTATATAACACACCTGTCTATATAACACACCTGTCTATAAAACACACCTGTCTATATAACACACCTGTCTATATAACACACCTGTCTATATAACACACCTGTCTATATAACACACCTGTCTATATAACACACCTGTCTATATAACACACCTGTCTATATAACACACCTGTCTATAAAACACACCTGTCTATATAACACACCTGTCTATATAACACACCTGTCTATATAACACACCTGTCTATATAACACACCTGTCTATATAACACACCTGTCTATATAACACACCTGTCTATATAACACACCTGTCTATATAACACACCTGTCTATATAACACACCTGTCTATAAAACACACCTGTCTATATAACACACCTGTCTATATAACACACCTGTCTATATAACACACCTGTCTATATAACACACCTGTCTATATAACACACCTGTCTATATAACACACCTGTCTATATAACACACCTGTCTATAAAACACACCTGTCTATAAAACACACCTGTCTATATAACACACCTGTCTATATAACACACCTGTCTATAAAACACACCTGTCTATATAACACACCTGTCTATATAACACACCTGTCTATATAACACACCTGTCTATATAACACACCTGTCTATATAACACACCTGTCTATATAACACACCTGTCTATATAACACACCTGTCTATATAACACACCTGTCTATATAACACACCTGTCTATATAACACACCTGTCTATATAACACACCTGTCTATATAACACACCTGTCTATATAACACACCTGTCTATATAACACACCTGTCTATATAACACACCTGTCTATAAAACACACCTGTCTATATAACACACCTGTCTATAAACCACACCTGTCTATATAACACACCTGTCTATATAACACACCTGTCTATATAACACACCTGTCTATATAACACACCTGTCTATATAACACACCTGTCTATATAACACACCTGTCTATATAACACACCTGTCTATATAACACACCTGTCTATATAACACACCTGTCTATATAACACACCTGTCTATATAACACACCTGTCTATATAACACACCTGTCTATATAACACACCTGTCTATATAACACACCTGTCTATATAACACACCTGTCTATATAACACACCTGTCTATATAACACACCTGTCTATAAAACACACCTGTCTATATAACACACCTGTCTATAAACCACACCTGTCTATATAACACACCTGTCTATATAACACACCTGTCTATATAACACACCTGTCTATATAACACACCTGTCTATATAACACACCTGTCTATATAACACACCTGTCTATATAACACACCTGTCTATATAACACACCTGTCTATATAACACACCTGTCTATATAACACACCTGTCTATATAACACACCTGTCTATATAACACACCTGTCTATATAACACACCTGTCTATATAACACACCTGTCTATATAACACACCTGTCTATATAACACACCTGTCTATATAACACACCTGTCTATATAACACACCTGTCTATATAACACACCTGTCTATATAACACACCTGTCTATATAACACACCTGTCTATATAACACACCTGTCTATAAAACACACCTGTCTATATAACACACCTGTCTATAAACCACACCTGTCTATATAACACACCTGTCTATATAACACACCTGTCTATATAACACACCTGTCTATATAACACACCTGTCTATATAACACACCTGTCTATATAACACACCTGTCTATATAACACACCTGTCTATATAACACACCTGTCTATATAACACACCTGTCTATATAACACACCTGTCTATATAACACACCTGTCTATATAACACACCTGTCTATATAACACACCTGTCTATAAAACACACCTGTCTATATAACACACCTGTCTATATAACACACCTGTCTATATAACACACCTGTCTATATAACACACCTGTCTATATAACACACCTGTCTATATAACACACCTGTCTATATAACACACCTGTCTATATAACACACCTGTCTATATAACACACCTGTCTATAAAACACACCTGTCTATATAACACACCTGTCTATATAACACACCTGTCTATATAACACACCTGTCTATAAAACACACCTGTCTATATAACACACCTGTCTATAAAACACACCTGTCTATATAACACACCTGTCTATATAACACACCTGTCTATATAACACACCTGTCTATATAACACACCTGTCTATATAACACACCTGTCTATATAACACATCTGTCTATATAACACACCTGTCTATAAAACACACCTGTCTATATAACACACCTGTCTATATAACACACCTGTCTATATAACACACCTGTCTATATAACACACCTGTCTATAAAACACACCTGTCTATATAACACACCTGTCTATATAACACACCTGTCTATATAACACACCTGTCTATATAACACACCTGTCTATATAACACACCTGTCTATATAACACACCTGTCTATATAACACACCTGTCTATCAAAGGTCCCACAGTTGACAGTGAATGTCAGAGTAAAAACCAAGCCATGAGGTTGAAGGAATTGTCCGTAGAGTTCAGAGACAGGATTGTGTCAAGGCACAGATCTGGGGAAGGGTACCAAAACATGTCTGTAGCATTGAAGGTCTCCAAGAACACAGTGGCCTCAATCATTCCTAAATGGAAGAAGTTTGGAACCACAAAGACTCTCCCTAGAGCTGGCTGCCTGGTCAAACTGAGCAATCAGGGGAGAAGGGCCTTGGTCAGGGAGGTGACCCAAGAACCCAATGGTCACTCTGACAGAGCTCCTCTGTGGAGATGGGAGAACCTTCCAGAAGGCCAACCTTCTCTGCAGCACTCAACCAATCAGGCCTTTATGATAGTGGCCAGACAGAAGCCACTCCTCAGTAAAAAGCCCACTTGAAGTTACCACAGAGGAGAAATTAGTAGCCCTGTGCTACCATCTCGACAACCAGATGTTCTCGGACTAGGAGAGAAAACGTAGTCAGATGAAGAGAGAGCAGCTGGAGTATCAGTGTTCTCTGAGGGGGATCCATGTCTCCGTCAGGGCCAAAAGGCTGAGATGAATTCTGTGTTCTCGACCGCAGATCGGCAGTTAAACTCTGCCAGAGACCTAGACTTCCTCCACCGCTTACAGCTGCTGCTGAGAAACCAGGGGAGACTGAAGAACGAATGACCTAACAGAGGTGAAGACCACACCTCCCTGCACTAATTGCTGATTGCCTAGGAGAGGTGAAACCACTCCCCCTCCAATACACTCACTAATTACCAACACATGTCACAAATTGCCCCGCCCCTTGATCCTGGTTGATGTGTCAACAACTGTCTGCAAGTTATGATCAGTCAGCTGTTCACACACCAAGTTGACCACTGGGAAGACAGGCAGCACTTATTAAAGTAGATGGACCTAGCTATCAAAAAGACAGTACTGGACCACAACAGATAAAGACATCACTTCTGGAGATATCAGGAGCCCTCTAGCTATAGAATGATTCAGTGTGGATCAATAGGAAATTCAGCAGGTACATCCCCCGGATCAGTCTTCCCTGTTATCTCACAGAAGCATTTATTCAACCTTTATTTATTCAACCTTTATTTATTCAACCTTTATTTATTCAACCTTTATTTATTCAACCTTTATTTATTCAACCTTTATTTATTTAACCTTTATTTATTCAACCTTTATTTATTCAACCTTTATTTATTCAACCTTTATTTATTCAACCTTTATTTATTCAACCTTTATTCAACCTTTATTTATTCAACCTTTATTTATTTAACCTTTATTTATTTAACCTTTATTTATTCAACCTTTATTTATTTAACCTTTATTTATTCAACCTTTATTTAACCTTTATTTATTCAACCTTTATTTATTTAACCTTTATTTATTTAACCATTATTTATTCAACCTTTAATCAACCTTTATTTATTCAACCTTTATTTATTCAACCTTTATTCAACCTTTATTTATTCAACCTTTATTTAACCTTTATTTATTCAACCTTTATTTATTCAACCTTTATTCAACCTTTATTTATTCAACCTTTATTAAACCTTTATTTATTCAACCTTTATTTATTCAACCTTTATTTATTCAACCTTTATTCAACCTTTATTTATTCAACCTTTATTTATTCAACCTTTATTTATTCAACCTTTATTCAACCTTTATTTATTCAACCTTTATTTATTTAACCTTTATTTATTTAACCTTTATTTAACCTTTATTTATCCAACCTTTCTTTATTAAACCTTTATTTAACCTTTCTTTATTAACCTTTATTTATTCAACCTTTATTTATTAAACCTTTATTTATTAAACCTTTATCCAATTTGTAAGTCACTCTGGATAAGAGCGTCTGCTAAATGACTTAAATGTAAATGTAAATGTATTTATTTAACCTTTATTTATTCAACCTTTATTTATTTAACCTTTATTTATTTAACCTTTATTTATTTAACCTTTATTTATTCAACCTTTATTTATTTAACCTTTATTTATTCAACCTTTATTTATTCAACCTTTATTTATTTAACCTTTATTCAACCTTTATTTATTCAACCTTTATTCAACCTTTATTTATTCAACCTTTATTTATTCAACCTTTATTTATTAAACCTTTATTCAACCTTTATTTATTCAACCTTTATTTAACCTTTTATTTATTAAACCTTTCTTGAACCTTTTCATTCAACCTTTTAATAATTTAACCTTTATTTATTTAAGCATGCACAATCACTTAATACAGAAGAGACGGTGTTACATATGCTGGAAAGGCAGGGCCCTCATTTATCCAGAGTGAGACCCACAGCCACAGTCTCTGGGTAATGAAGTGTGGGTCGGTCGGTGGGTCGGTGGGCCGGTGCTCTGCACTCCAGAGTCAATGAAAGTAAACAAAGCATTCATGGTGAGCCGGGTGTCTGTGTGCTCACCTCACCTGATACACACACACACACACACCTGGCTCTAAGCCAGGGGCATAGTGGTGGTGCCATTAGGGCTGAAGAGCCACCCTCATCTTCCCCTCATCCTCCCTACTCCTCCTCATTTTCCTCTCCTCACTTGGAGTACATCTGTGTGTCTCCTGAGGTAATTCTGGTTCTCCACTAAATCCACTGTGTGACTGACTGAGGCCCTGTGTTACCCTCCTTCTCTCCCTCCCTCCGCTCCTCCTTCTCCCCCCCTCCTTCTCCCCCCCCTCCTTCTCTCCCTTCCCTCCTCCTCCTCTACCCCCTCCTCCTTCTCTTCCTCCCCTCCACCTTCTCTCCCTCCCCTCCCCTCCCTCCCCTCCCCCCTCCTCCCCCTCCTCTCTCCCTCCCCTCCCCCTTCTCTACCCTCCCCTCCTCCTTCTCTTCCTCCCCTCCTCCTTCTCCTCCTCCTCTACCCCCTCCTCCTTCTCTTCCTCCCCTCCTCCTTTTCCCCTCCTCCTTCTCTCCCTCCCCTCCTTCTCCCCCTCCTCCTTCTCTAACCCTCCCCCTTCTCTCCTCCTTCTCTCCCTCCCCTCCCCTCCCCCTTCTCTCCCCCTCCCCTTCTCTCCCCCTCCCCCTCCTCCTTCTCCCCCCTCCTCCTTCTCTCCCTCCCCTCCTCCTTCTCTTCCTCCCCTCCTCCTTCTTCCTCCCCCTCCTCCTTCTCTCCCTCCCCTCCCCTCCTCCTTCTCCCTCCCTTCTCTTCCTCCCCTCCTCAATTTCCTCTTCCACCTCTACTCATCCCAGCCTCCTCACATACCATGGCATTTACTCAACACACCGCTCTCTCTTTCTCCCTCTCTCTCTTAAACACTAACACACACACACACACACACACACACACACACACACACACACACACACACACACACACACACACACACACACACACACACACACACACACACACACACACACACACACACACACACACACACACACACACACACACACACACACACACACACACACACACACACACACACACACACACACACACACTCCACATCCTCTCCACGCGACTGTGCTCAGGAGGACTGTCTCCTCTCCACCAAATCACTCAGATTGCCATGTTGTTATTTCAGTCTGTTAGTGACTGCTGACAGAGTGATGCTGTCTGTTAGTTACTGCTGACAGAGAGAGATGCTGTCTGTTAGTGAGTGCTGACAGAGAGAGATGCTGTCTTTTAGTGACTGCTGACAGAGAGTGATGCTGTCTGTTAGTGAGTGCTGACAGAGAGAGATGCTGTCTGTTAGTGAGTGCTGACAGAGAGAGATGCTGTTAGATATTAATAGGTTTTTATAATGTGTTTAGACACCAATGTGTAATTCCCTATATCAACCACCAGGTGGAGCACTCATTTAGTCTGTCCAATAACCCAACAACATGTTGTGACTGTGCCTGTATATATATTGTAATGCAGATCTGTTCCACTATATACCCCATCTTTGCATGCATTTTTCATTGTTTGGTTCTAGGATGGAACCTTGTACGGAATGGTGGAATTTATACTGTTGTTAAATCCTAAATTGCAGTGCAGACCCATGATTAAAATATATCAATTCATAAAGATGTCATGTGCTGAGAGAGAGAGAGAGAGAGAGAGAGAGAGAGAGAGAGAGAGAGAGAGAGAGAGAGAGAGAGAGAGAGAGAGAGAGAGAGAGAGAGAGAGAGAGAGAGAGTGGGAGAGGGTGGGAGAGAGAGAGAGGGTGGGAGAGGGTGGGAGAGAGAGAGAGGGTGGGAGAGAGAGAGAGGGTGGGAGAGAGAGAGAGACAGAGACAGACAGACAGACAGACAGACAGACAGACAGACAGACAGACAGACAGACAGACAGACAGACAGACAGACAGACAGACAGACAGACAGACAGACAGACAGACAGACAGACAGACAGACAGACAGACAGACAGACAGACAGACAGACAGACAGACAGACAGACAGACAGACAGACAGACAGACAGACAGACAGACAGACAGACAGACAGACAGACAGACAGACAGAGATGTTTTGTTTCAATACTGTGTGTGTGTATCTTCCAGAAATAAATGTCCATCCTTTAGGCTACTGTTGGATAAGTGCTCTCATTACCAGTTGTGATTCAGCTATTCAGATTTATGCTCATTACATTGAGCCATTTTTCCATGCAGAATATGTTCCGAGAGACCAGACATGATTGGTCTTTAGAATAGAACGCTCTCCCCTCCAGAGAAGCTCTATCACCCGTCTGTCTGCAGCCGGTGCTATAAATATGCATCTGTCTGTTTCCTCAGAGCTGGCGGTGATGATGCCGTGGTGTCAATATATTCAGACTCCCTCCAGAGTTTTTCTATCATCCCAAATCGTGAGGATGAGCTCTGGAGACCACCGTAAAAAAACAACTGTTCCACCCCTTCTTTGACTTGTGGGATATTGGTTTATTAAGATGCATTGCGAATGAAGTTTTATCGGACTATTTAGCAATAGAAATATCATGACATAGGCCCAGCCATAGAAATATCATGACATAGGCCCAGCCATAGAAATATCATGACATAGGCCCAGTCATGGAAATATCATGACACAGACCGAGCCATAGAAATATCATGACATAGGCCCAGCCATAGAAATATCATGACATAGGCCTAGCCATAGAAATATCATGACATAGGCCCAGCCATAGAAATATCATGACATAGGCCTAGCCATAGAAATATCATGACATAGGCCTAGCCATAGAAATATCATGACATAGGCCCAGCCATAGAAATATCATGACATAGGCCTAGCCATAGAAATATCATGACATAGGCCCAGCCATAGAAATATCATGACATAGGCCTAGCCATAGAAATATCATGACATAGGCCTAGCCATAGAAATATCATGACATAGGCCCAGCCATAGAAATATCATGACATAGGCCTAGCCATAGAAATATCATGACATAGGCCTAGCCATAGAAATATCATGACATAGGCCCAGCCATAGAAATATCATGACATAGGCCTAGCCATAGAAATATCATGACATAGGCCTAGCCATAGAAATATCATGACATAGGCCTAGCCATAGAAATATCATGACATAGAAATATATGACATAGGCCCAGCCATAGAAATATCATGACATAGGCCTAGCCATAGAAATATCATGACATAGGCCTAGCCATAGAAATATCATGACATAGGCCCAGCCATAGAAATATCATGACATAGGCCTAGCCATAGAAATATCATGACATAGGCCTAGCCATAGAAATATCATGACATAGGCCTAGCCATAGAAATATCATGACATAGGCCTAGCCATAGAAATATCATGACATAGGCCTAGCCATAGAAATATCATGACATAGGCCTAGCCATAGAAATATCATGACATAGGCCTAGCCATAGAAATATCATGACATAGGCCTAGCCATAGAAATATCATGACATAGGCCTAGCCATAGAAATATCATGACATAGGCCCAGCCATAGAAATATCATGACATAGGCCTAGCCATAGAAATATCATGACATAGGCCTAGCCATAGAAATATCATGACATAGGCCTAGCCATAGAAATATCATGACATAGGCCCAGCCATAGAAATATCATGACATAGGCCCAGCCATAGAAATATCATGACATAGGCCTAGCCATAGAAATATCATGACATAGGCCCAGCCATAGAAATATCATGACATAGGCCTAGCCATAGAAATATCATGACATAGGCCCAGCCATAGAAATATCATGACATAGGCCTAGCCATAGAAATATCATGACATAGGCCCAGCCATAGAAATATCATGACATAGGCCCAGCCATAGAAATATCATGACATAGGCCCAGTCATGGAAATATCATGACATAGGCCCAGTCATAGAAATATCATGACATAGGCCCAGCCATAGAAATATCATGACAGAGGCCCAGCCATAGAAATATCATGACAGAGGCCTAGCCATAGAAATATCATGACATAGGCCCAGCCATAGAAATATCATGACATAGGCCTAGCCATAGAAATATCATGACAGAGGCCCAGCCATAGAAATATCATGACAGAGGCCCAGCCATAGAAATATCATGACAGAGGCCCAGCCATAGAAATATCATGACAGAGGCCTAGCCATAGAAATATCATGACATAGGCCTAGCCATAGAAATATCATGACAGAGGCCTAGCCATAGAAATATCATGACATAGGCCCAGCCATAGAAATATCATGACAGAGGCCTAGCCATAGAAATATCATGACAGAGGCCCAGCCATAGAAATATCATGACAGAGGCCCAGCCATAGAAATATCATGACAGAGGCCCAGCCATAGAAATATCATGACAGAGGCCTAGCCATAGAAATATCATGACATAGGCCTAGCCATAGAAATATCATGACAGAGGCCTAGCCATAGAAATATCATGACATAGGCCTAGCCATAGAAATATCATGACAGAGGCCTAGCCATAGAAATATCATGACAGAGGCCTAGCCATAGAAATATCATGACAGAGGCCCAGCCATAGAAATATCATGACAGAGGCCCAGCCATAGAAATATCATGACAGAGGCCTAGCCATAGAAATATCATGACATAGGCCTAGCCATAGAAATATCATGACAGAGGCCTAGCCATAGAAATATCATGACATAGGCCTAGCCATAGAAATATCATGACAGAGGCCTAGCCATAGAAATATCATGACAGAGGCCCAGCCATAGAAATATCATGACATAGGCCCAGCCATAGAAATATCATGACATAGGCCTAGCCATAGAAATATCATGACATAGGCCCAGCCATAGAAATATCATGACATAGGCCTAGCCATAGAAATATCATGACATAGGCCCAGCCATAGAAATATCATGACATAGGCCTAGCCATAGAAATATCATGACATAGGCCCAGCCATAGAAATATCATGACATAGGCCCAGCCATAGAAATATCATGACATAGGCCCAGTCATGGAAATATCATGACATAGGCCCAGTCATAGAAATATCATGACATAGGCCCAGCCATAGAAATATCATGACAGAGGCCCAGCCATAGAAATATCATGACAGAGGCCTAGCCATAGAAATATCATGACATAGGCCCAGCCATAGAAATATCATGACATAGGCCTAGCCATAGAAATATCATGACAGAGGCCCAGCCATAGAAATATCATGACAGAGGCCCAGCCATAGAAATATCATGACAGAGGCCCAGCCATAGAAATATCATGACAGAGGCCCAGCCATAGAAATATCATGACATAGGCCTAGCCATAGAAATATCATGACATAGGCCCAGCCATAGAAATATCATGACATAGGCCCAGCCATAGAAATATCATGACATAGGCCCAGTCATGGAAATATCATGACATAGGCCCAGTCATAGAAATATCATGACATAGGCCCAGCCATAGAAATATCATGACAGAGGCCCAGCCATAGAAATATCATGACAGAGGCCTAGCCATAGAAATATCATGACATAGGCCCAGCCATAGAAATATCATGACATAGGCCTAGCCATAGAAATATCATGACAGAGGCCCAGCCATAGAAATATCATGACATAGGCCCAGCCATAGAAATATCATGACATAGGCCCAGCCATAGAAATATCATGACATAGGCCTAGCCATAGAAATATCATGACATAGGCCCAGCCATAGAAATATCATGACATAGGCCCAGCCATAGAAATATCATGACATAGGCCCAGCCATAGAAATATAATTTATTCATTCATTCATTCAAAAAATAGATTTTATCAGGGTTTCATACTGAGACCAAGGTCTCTTTTACAAATGAGTCCTGAGGGACAGAGAATACACACATCAATGTAAATACAAAATGCAAGTATAAAGAACATAAGGACCTCGATCATGTTTCTGAATTTACCAAGAGGCGCCAGAACATCACATTCATCAGTAATAAGGACCTCGATCATCTTTCTGAATTCACCAAGAGGCACCAGAACATCACATTCATCAGTAATAAGGACCTCGATCATCTTTCTGAATTCACCAAGAGGCACCAGAACATCACATTCATCAGGAATAAGGACCTCGATCATCTTTCTGAATTCACCAAGAGGCAGCAGAACATCACATTCATCAGTAATAAGGACCTCGATCATCTTTCTGAATTCACCAAGAGGCAGCAGAACATCACATTCATCAGTAATAAGGACCTCGATCATCTTTCTGAATTCACCAAGAGGCAGCAGAACATCACATTCATCAGTAATAAGGACCTCGATCATCTTTCTGAATTCACCAAGAGGCAGCAGAACATCACATTCATCAGTAATAAGGACCTCGATCATCTTTCTGAATTCACCAAGAGGCACCAAAACATCACATTCCAGAACCTTTTAAAGATATTTCTACAAATAAGGTGAAAGAAAATTTAAATCTGATTTATCGAACTCAGTAGAGGCATTTCCAGAGTGTGATGACTCGTATGTCTGAAGTGTAGTAATGATGTTAGGTACACAGTGGGACTTTTTGTAAAAAGAGCTTTATACATTAAAACATAGCAATGTATCAACCTACGTGACAAAGACGTCTAACCAACGTTCTGGTAGAGAACGCAGGGAACGCAGTACTAAACCTGCCACCCGTAATAAAGCACAGTGCACTATGAGCTCAGGACCTCCACATCCAGCTTCTTCACCTGCGGGATCGTCTGAGATCAGCCACCCGGACAACTGCTGAAACTGACAAGTATTTATGTCATTTTGATTGGCCATAGTCTAGGACCGACAGGAACGTCGACCGAATAATCTACGTTCTACTATTTAGCAAGAGGCTGGACCTATTTCTGTTAAAAGAAGCTCATTTTTATTCTCAGCGTCTTCACTAAGCCTCTCATCGTTCCAGATGCCCAGACATTTGTTAGCAGGGACATGATCATTATGGACACCATCCGAAGGACATATGCTGAAATCAGAGTTATTTTTATGCACTCTAGAGAACAACATATACTTAGTTTTACCTGCATTCAAAAACTAATTTTAGGTCAATAAAGTTTTTCTGTAATACAACGAAGGCAGACTGTAGTTCAGATAGAGCCTGGTCAACCGTGGGCACAATAGTATCATCGGCATACAAGTACAGCTTACATTGTTTTTAAAAGACAAGTCCATACAAGTCCATATTGTTAATGTAAACACTCAAATGTACAGGACCCAGACCTGACCCCTGTGGGATACCTTTAGTAATGTCCAGGAAACCTGATTTAACACCAATGTACAGGACCCAGAACTGACCCCTGCAGGACAACTTTAGTAATGTTCAGGAAACCTGATTTAACACCAATGTACAGGACCCAGAACTGACCCCTGCGGGACACCTTTAGTAATATCCAGGAAACCTGATTTAACACCATCAGTAGATACACGTTGAGTTATATCTGTCAAGTCATTTCTAAACCAGTTACATGCAGCCTGGTCTAGGCCAATTGAGAAAAGTCTCTGAATTTGCAGTGAGTGATCAACAGTGTTGAAAGCATTTGACAGGTCAATGAAGATGGGCAGCACAATGTTGCCTTTTATCCATACAGTTAACCACATCATTTATAACTAGGGATGCAGCAGAGATAGTGCTATGACCTGGTCTAAAACCTGACTGATTTACATTTACAATACATTTCAGAGATAAAAAAGATCTTAGCTGAGAATCTATGAAGATTTTTTATATTTTAGCGAGGCAAGAAAGATATAGGGAGATTAATTATTCAGGTCACAAGGTTCACCACCTTGTGCCGCCTTCCAAACCTTAGTACCAGATATCTGGATAGTATCAGATAGTACCATATATCTGGATAGTACCAGATATCTGGATAGTACCAGATAGTACCAGGTTTCTGGATAGTACCAGGTATGTGGATAGTACCAGATAGTACCAGATAGTACCAGATAGTACCAGATATCTGGATAGTATCAGATAGTACCAGATATCTGGATAGTATCAGATAGTACCAGATATCTGGATAGTACCAGATAGTACCAGATATCTGGATAGTACCAGATAGTACCAGATATCTGGATAGTACCAGGTATGTGGATAGTACCAGATAGCACCAGGTATCTGGATAGTACCAGATAGTACCAGGTATCTGGATAGTACCAGATAGTACCAGGTATCTGGATAGTACCAGGTATGTGGATAGTACCAGATAGTACCAGGTATCTGGATAGTACCAGATAGTACCAGATATCTGGATAGTACCAGATAGTACCAGATAGTACCAGATATCTGGATAGTACCAGATATCTGGATAGTACCAGATAGTACCAGATATCTGGATAGTACCAGATAGTACCATATATCTGGATAGTACCAGATAGTACCAGGTATGTGGATAGTACCAGATATCTGGATAGTACCAGATAGTACCAGATATCTGGATAGTACCAGGTAGTACCAGATATCTGGATAGTACCAGATAGTACCAGATATCTGGATAGTACCAGATAGTACCAGATATCTGGATAGTACCAGATAGTACCATATATCTGGATAGTATCAGATAGTACCAGATATCTGGATAGTACCATATATCTGGATAGTACCAGGTATGTGGATAGTACCAGATATCTGGATAGTACCAGATAGTACCAGATATCTGGATAGTACCAGATAGTACCAGATATCTGGATAGTACCAGATAGTACCAGATATCTGGATAGTACCAGATAGTACCAGATAGTACCAGATATCTGGATAGTACCAGATAGTACCAGATAGTACCAGATAGTACCAGATATCTGGATAGTACCAGATAGTACCAGATATCTGGATAGTACCAGATAGTACCAGATATCTGGATAGTACCAGATAGTACCAGATAGTACCAGATATCTGGATAGTACCAGGTATGTGGATAGTACCAGATATCTGGATAGTACCAGATAGTACCAGATATCTGGATAGTACCAGATAGTACCAGATATCTGGATAGTACCAGATAGTACCAGATATCTGGATAGTACCAGATAGTACCAGATAGTACCAGATATCTGGATAGTACCAGATAGTACCAGATAGTACCAGATAGTACCAGATATCTGGATAGTACCAGATAGTACCAGATATCTGGATAGTACCAGATAGTACCAGATAGTACCAGATAGTACCAGATATCTGGATAGTACCAGATAGTACCAGATAGTACCAGATATCTGGATAGTACCAGATAGTACCAGATATCTGGATAGTACCAGATAGTACCAGATAGTACCAGATATCTGGATAGTACCAGATAGTACCAGATAGTACCAGATAGTACCAGATATCTGGATAGTATCAGATAGTACCAGATATCTGGATAGTACCAGATAGTACCAGATATCTGGATAGTATCAGATAATACCAGATATCTGGATAGTACCAGATAGTACCAGATATCTGGATAGTACCAGATAGTACCAGATATCTGGATAGTACCAGATAGTACCAGATATCTGGATAGTACCAGATAGTACCAGATATCTGGATAGTACCAGATAGTACCAGATAGTACCAGATAGTACCAGATAGTACCAGATATCTGGATAGTACCAGATAGTACCAGATATCTGGATAGTACCAGATAGTACCAGATAGTACCAGATATCTGGATAGTACCAGATAGTACCAGATATCTGGATAGTACCAGATAGTACCAGATAGTACCAGATAATACCAGATATCTGGATAGTACCAGATAGTACCAGATATCTGGATAGTACCAGATAGTACCAGATAGTACCAGATAATACCAGATATCTGGATAGTACCAGATAGTACCAGATATCAGGATAGTACCAGATATCTGGATAGTACCAGATAGTACCAGATATCTGGATAGTACCAGATAGTACCAGATATCTGGATAGTACCAGATAGTACCAGATATCTGGATAGTACCAGATAGTACCAGGTATCTGGATAGTACCAGATAGTACCAGATATCTGGATAGTACCAGATAGTACCAGATATCTGGATAGTACCAGATAGTACCAGATATCTGGATAGTACCAGATAGTACCAGATATCTGGATAGTACCAGATAGTACCAGATATCTGGATAGTACCAGATAGTACCAGATATCTGGATAGTACCAGATAGTACCAGATATCTGGATAGTACCAGATAGTACCAGATATGTGGATAGTACCAGATAGTACCAGATATCTGGATAGTACCAGATAGTACCAGATATGTGGATAGTACCAGATAGTACCAGATAGTACCAGATATCTGGATAGTACCAGATAGTACCAGATAGTACCAGATATCTGGATAGTACCAGATAGTACCAGATAGTACCAGATAGTACCAGATAGTACCAGATATCTGGATAGTACCAGATAGTACCAGATAGTACCAGATAGTACCAGATAGTACCAGATATCTGGATAGTACCAGATAGTACCAGATATCTGGATAGTACCAGATAGTACCAGATATCTGGATAGTACCAGATATCTGGATAGTACCAGATAGTACCAGATAGTACCAGATAGTACCAGATATCTGGATAGTACCAGATAGTACCAGATAGTACCAGATAGTACCAGATATCTGGATAGTACCAGATAGTACCAGATATCTGGATAGTACCAGATAGTACCAGATATCCAGATAGTACCAGATAGTACCAGATATCTGGATAGTACCAGATAGTACCAGATATCTGGATAGTACCAGATAGTACCAGATATCTGGATAGTACCAGATAGTACCAGATATCTGGATAGTACCAGATAGTACCAGATATCTGGATAGTATCAGATAGTACCAGATATCTGGATAGTACCAGATATCTGGATAGTACCAGATAGTACCAGATATCTGGATAGTACCAGATAGTACCAGATATCTGGATAGTACCAGATAGTACCAGATATCTGGATAGTACCAGATAGTACCAGATATCTGGATAGTACCAGATAGTACCAGATATCTGGATAGTACCAGATATCTGGATAGTACCAGATAGTACCAGATATCTGGATAGTACCAGATAGTACCAGATATCTGGATAGTATCAGATAGTACCAGATATCTGGATAGTATCAGATAGTACCAGATATCTGGATAGTATCAGATAGTACCAGATATCTGGATAGTACCAGATAGTACCAGATATCTGGATAGTACCAGATAGTACCAGATATCTGGATAGTACCAGGTATGTGGATAGTACCAGGTATCTGGATAGTACCAGATAGTACCAGATATCTGGATAGTACCAGATAGTACCAGATATCTGGATAGTACCAGATAGTACCAGATATCTGGATAGTATCAGATAGTACCAGATATCTGGATAGTACCAGATAGTACCAGATAGTACCAGATAGTACCAGATATCTGGATAGTATCAGATAGTACCAGATATCTGGATAGTACCAGATAGTACCAGATATCTGGATAGTACCAGATAGTACCAGATAGTACCAGATATCTGGATAGTACCAGATAGTACCAGATATCTGGATAGTACCAGATAGTACCAGATAGTACCAGATATCTGGATAGTATCAGATAGTACCAGATATCTGGATAGTACCAGATAGTACCAGATATCTGGATAGTACCAGATATCTGGATAGTACCAGATAGTACCAGATATCTGGATAGTATCAGATAGTACCAGATATCTGGATAGTACCAGATAGTACCAGATAGTATCAGATAGTACCAGATATCTGGATAGTACCAGATAGTACCAGATATCTGGATAGTACCAGATAGTACCAGGTATCTGGATAGTACCAGATAGTACCAGATATCTGGATAGTACCAGATAGTACCATATATCAGGATAGTACCAGATATCTGGATAGTACCAGATAGTACCAGATATCTGGATAGTACCAGATAGTACCAGATATCTGGATAGTACCAGATAGTACCAGGTATCTGGATAGTATCAGATAGTACCAGATATCTGGATAGTACCAGATAGTACCATATATCAGGATAGTACCATATATCTGGATAGTACCAGATAGTACCAGATATCTGGATAGTACCAGATAGTACCAGATATCTGGATAGTACCAGATAGTACCAGATATCTGGATAGTACCAGATAGTACCAGATATCTGGATAGTACCAGATAGTACCAGGTATCTGGATAGTACCAGATAGTACCAGATATCTGGATAGTACCAGATAGTACCATATATCTGGATAGTACCAGATAGTACCAGATATCTGGATAGTACCATATATCTGGATAGTACCAGATAGTACCATATATCTGGATAGTATCAGATAGTACCAGATATCTGGATAGTACCAGATAGTACCAGATAGTACCAGATATCTGGATAGTATCAGATAGTACCAGGTATCTGGATAGTACCAGATAGTACCATATATCTGGATAGTACCAGATAGTACCAGGTATCTGGATAGTACCAGATAGTACCAGATATCTGGATAGTACCAGATAGTACCAGGTATCTGGATAGTACCAGATAGTACCATATATCTGGATAGTATCAGATAGTACCAGATAGTACCAGATAGTACCAGATAGTACCAGATATCTGGATAGTACCAGATAGTACCAGATATCTGGATAGTACCAGATAGTACCAGATAGTACCAGATAGTACCAGATATCTGGATAGTATCAGATAGTACCAGATATCTGGATAGTACCAGATAGTACCAGATATCTGGATAGTACCAGATAGTACCAGATAGTACCAGATAATACCAGATATCTGGATAGTACCAGATAGTACCAGGTATCTGGATAGTACCAGATAATACCAGATATCTGGATAGTACCAGATAGTACCAGATATCTGGATAGTACCAGATAGTACCAGGTATCTGGATAGTACCAGATAGTACCAGATATCTGGATAGTACCAGATAGTACCAGATAGTACCAGATAATACCAGATATCTGGATAGTACCAGATATCTGGATAGTACCAGATAGTACCAGGTATCTGGATAGTACCAGATAGTACCAGATATCTGGATAGTACCAGATAGTACCAGATAGTACCAGATATCTGGATAGTACCAGATAGTACCATATATCTGGATAGTACCAGATAGTACCAGATAGTACCAGATATCTGGATAGTACCAGATAGTACCAGATATCTGGATAGTACCAGATAGTACCAGATATCTGGATAGTACCAGATAGTACCAGGTATCTGGATAGTACCATATATCTGGATAGTACCAGATAGTACCAGATATCTGGATAGTACCAGATAGTACCAGATAGTACCAGATAGTACCAGATAGTACCAGATATCTGGATAGTACCAGATAGTACCAGATATCATAATCAGGTAAAAAAAATATGGGTTAATGATTCAGCAATCGGGGGCAGAGAGCTGCAGCAAAACGGATCAAGCATATCCTCCCCAGTGGATTTGTCTTAAACATAAATCCTAATCAAGGTATGTAGCACATCACAGATAGTAAATTGTTGAAATGAAAAGAAAGATTCACTAGAAGTTGATGGGTTAACTAACCGTGGAGTCAGCTGAGAGGCTGGCAGTGGGAAGACCAGTAGATGGACTGACCAGGATCAATTAAACCACCGTTTCCCTCAAACAAAACGCCTGCCACGATACAATTATCATTAAAAGCATCACTTATTTAATTCTTCTCAGTTGTGGTGCCAGAGACAGAACTTGCTCAGGAAGGGAAGAAGAGGAATTTATACGTTTCAGTGCATTTACTGTTTTTCCAACATTTAGAAGGATCAGAGATGGAGCTTAAAAATGTTAAAATATCTTGATTTAGATTTTCCTAATCAAGATAGCACATCTGTTTCTTAATTGTTAGAAAGATTGCCAGTCCCATTACAGAGTCAGTTTTCCTTGTTTTAATGAACGTAACCCAATACTGTCTGATGACTGAGGTTACAGAGGGCCAGATAATAGTTAAAGTGTGATGAGTTCCAGGTGTGTGTGATGACTGATGACTGATGACTACAGAGGGCCAGATAGAGGGAAGGGAATCGAGGTGATGAGTTCCAGGTGTGTGTGATGACTGATGACTACAGAGGGCCAGATAGAGGGAAGAGAATCGATGTGATGAGTTCCAGGTGTGTGTGATGACTGATGACTGATGACTACAGAGGGCCAGATAGAGGGAAGAGAATCGAGGTGATGAGTTCCAGGTGTGTGTGATGACTGATGACTACAGAGGGCCAGATAGAGGGAAGAGAATCGAGGTGATGAGTTCCAGGTGTGTGTGATGACTGATGACTGATGACTACAGAGGGCCAGATAGAGGGAAGAGAATCGAGGTGATGAGTTCCAGGTGTGTGTGATGACTGATGACTGATGACTACAGAGGGCCAGATAGAGGGAAGGGAATCGAGGTGATGAGATCCAGGTGTGTATGATGACTGATGACTGATGACTGATGACTACAGAGGACCAGATAGAGGGAAGGGAATCGAGGTGATGAGTTCCAGGTGTGTGTGATGACTGATGACTACAGAGGGCCAGATAGAGGGAAGGGAATCGAGGTGATGAGTACCAGGTGTGTGTGATGACTGATGACTACAGAGGGCCAGATAGAGGGAAGGGAATCGAGGTGATGAGTTCCAGGTGTGTGTGATGACTGATGACTACAGAGGGCCAGATAGAGGGAAGAGAATCGAGGTGATGAGTTCCAGGTGTGTGTGATGACTGATGACTACAGAGGGCCAGATAGAGGGAAGAGAATCGAGGTGATGAGTTCCAGGTGTGTGTGATGACTGTTGACTGATGACTACAGAGGGCCAGATAGAGGGAAGGGAATCGAGGTGATGAGTTCCATGTGTGTGTGATGACTGATGACTACAGAGGGCCAGATAGAGGGAAGAGAATCGAGGTGATGAGTTCCATGTGTGTGTGATGACTGATGACTGATGACTACAGAGGGCCAGATAGAGGGAAGGGAATCGAGGTGATGAGTTCCATGTGTGTGTGATGATTGATGACTGATGACTACAGAGGGCCAGATAGAGGGAAGAGAATCGAGGTGATGAGATCCAGGTGTGTATGATGACTGATGACTGATGACTGATGACTACAGAGGACCAGATAGAGGGAAGGGAATCGAGGTGATGAGTTCCAGGTGTGTGTGATGACTGATGACTACAGAGGGCCAGATAGAGGGAAGGGAATCGAGGCGATGAGTACCAGGTGTGTGTGATGACTGATGACTACAGAGGGCCAGATAGAGGGAAGGGAATCGAGGTGATGAGTTCCAGGTGTGTGTGATGACTGATGACTACAGAGGGCCAGATAGAGGGAAGAGAATCGAGGTGATGAGTTCCAGGTGTGTGTGATGACTGATGACTACAGAGGGCCAGATAGAGGGAAGAGAATCGATGTGATGAGTTCCAGGTGTGTGTGATGACTGATGACTGATGACTACAGAGGGCCAGATAGAGGGAAGAGAATCGAGGTGATGAGTTCCAGGTGTGTGTGATGACTGATGACTACAGAGGGCCAGATAGAGGGAAGAGAATCGAGGTGATGAGTTCCAGGTGTGTGTGATGACTGATGACTGATGACTACAGAGGGCCAGATAGAGGGAAGAGAATCGAGGTGATGAGTTCCAGGTGTGTGTGATGACTGATGACTGATGACTACAGAGGGCCAGATAGAGGGAAGGGAATCGAGGTGATGAGATCCAGGTGTGTATGATGACTGATGACTGATGACTGATGACTACAGAGGACCAGATAGAGGGAAGGGAATCGAGGTGATGAGTTCCAGGTGTGTGTGATGACTGATGACTACAGAGGGCCAGATAGAGGGAAGGGAATCGAGGTGATGAGTACCAGGTGTGTGTGATGACTGATGACTACAGAGGGCCAGATAGAGGGAAGGGAATCGAGGTGATGAGTTCCAGGTGTGTGTGATGACTGATGACTACAGAGGGCCAGATAGAGGGAAGAGAATCGAGGTGATGAGTTCCAGGTGTGTGTGATGACTGATGACTACAGAGGGCCAGATAGAGGGAAGAGAATCGAGGTGATGAGTTCCAGGTGTGTGTGATGACTGATGACTGATGACTACAGAGGGCCAGATAGAGGGAAGGGAATCGAGGTGATGAGTTCCATGTGTGTGTGATGACTGATGACTACAGAGGGCCAGATAGAGGGAAGGGAATCGAGGTGATGAGTTCCAGGTGTGTATGATGACTGATGACTGATGACTACAGAGGGCCAGATAGAGGGAAGGGAATCGAGGTGATGAGTTCCAGGTGTGTATGATGACTGATGACTGATGACTACAGAGGGCCAGATAGAGGGAAGGGAATCGAGGTGATGAGTTCCAGGTGTGTATGATGACTGATGACTGATGACTACAGAGGGCCAGATAGAGGGAAGGGAATCGAGGTGATGAGTTCCAGGTGTGTGTGATGACTGATGACTGATGACTACAGAGGGCCAGATAGAGGGAAGAGAATCGAGGTGATGAGTTCCAGGTGTGTGTGATGACTGATGACTGATGACTACAGAGGGCCAGATAGAGGGAAGAGAATCGAGGTGATGAGTTCCAGGTGTGTGTGATGACTGATGACTGATGACTACAGAGGGCCAGATAGAGGGAAGGGAATCGAGGTGATGAGATCCAGGTGTGATGACTGATGACTACAGAGGGCCAGATAGAGGGAAGGGAATCGAGGTGATGAGTTCCAGGTGTGTATGATGACTGATGACTGATGACTACAGAGGGCCAGATAGAGGGAAGGGAATCGAGGGGATGAGTTCAAGGTGTGTATGTTGACTGATGACTGATGACTACAGAGGGCCAGATAGAGGGAAGGGAATCGAGGTGATGAGTTCCAGGTGTGTGTGATGGCTGATGACTGATGACTACAGAGGGCCAGATAGAGGGAAGGGAATCGAGGTGATGAGTTCCAGGTGTGTGTGATGACTGATGACTGATGACTACAGAGGGCCAGATAGAGGGAAGGGAATCGAGGTGATGAGTTCCAGGTGTGTGTGATGACTGATGACTGATGACTACAGAGGGCCAGATAGAGGGAAGGGAATCGAGGTGATGAGTTCCAGGTGTGTGTGATGGCTGATGACTGATGACTACAGAGGGCCAGATAGAGGGAAGGGAATCGAGGTGATGAGATCCAGGTGTGTATGATGATGGTTGCAGGACCTGTGGTTAGTAGACCAGTGACGTGGAGACCTGGAGAGGGAGAGCAGCAGGAGGCGTGACAGTAGTAATAATGACCCTTCAGTTTAGATCTTCAAAGGGAGCCCCTAGTGTAGAGGATGACGATGGTCTCTCCTGTCGTGGAAATTCAGCACTGATAGAGAAACTTGGTCTTGGTCATTTCTTTAAAACAATAATCTTTATTTAATATCGATTCATTATTGCAATAATGAGACCGTAGGCCCACCAGTCCTGACTGACTGTTAGTCTGAGAGTCTAGCCTTTACAGACGATGCACAGTTTTTATATAGCTGATACCTAAGATTGCTTAGTCAGTCACTTCTAAACTTCCCATAATCCACATTGGTTATCTACACAGGATGGTCTTTTACCTAGTTTCCCAGATGCCAGGAAGATGAGACAATGAGGCATTGTTCTTAGCTCTTCCAGGCTCTCTCTATCTCTCTCTATATCGCTCTCTCTCTCTGTCTCTATATCTCTCTCTATATCTCTCTCTCTCTCTGTCTCTCTCTCTCTCTATCTCTCTCTATCTCTCTCTCTCTCTCTCTCTCTCTCTCTCTCTCTCTCTCTCTCTCTCTCTCTCTCTCTCTCTCTCTCTCTCTCTCTCTCTCTCTCTCTCTCTCTATCCCTCTCTATATCTCTCTCTCTATATCTCTCTCTCTCTGTCTCTATATATCTCTCTCTATATGTCTCTCTGTCTCTATATCTCTCTCTATATCTCTCTCTCTCTCTCTCTCTCTCTCTCTCTCTCTCTCTCTCTCTCTCTCTCTCTCTCTCTCTCTCTCTCTCTCTCTCTCTCTATCCCTCTCTATATCTCTCTCTCTATCTCTCTATATCTCTCTCTCTATCTCTCTATATCTCTCTCTCTCTCTATATATATATATCTCTCTCTCTATCTCTCTCTCTCTCTATCTCTATCTCTATCTCTATCTCTCTCTCTCTCTATCTCGAGTCACACACACCCCACATCTTGTCTATAGAATGCTAGCTTTTAGGTTTTTATCACCAACACAAATCAATTGTCAGCTTCAAGCTCTCTCTAGTAGAACCCATGTCCACAACACACAGACTAGCTGCAGGGTGCCAGAGTGGAGACCATAAAACACAGCATTAGCAGGACAGAAATATCTTACTGTTCGTTAAGTAAAAGGTCCCTTTCATCTCCCTGTTGTAATGGTATGGTAACTCTCTCTCACTCTCTCTAGTCTCTCTCTCTAGACTCTCTCTCTCTAGTCTCTCTCTCTCTAGTCTCTCTCTCTCTAGTCTCTCTCTCTCTAGTCTCTCTCTCTCTCTCTAGTCTCTCTCTCTCTAGTCTCTCTCTCTCTCTCTCTAGTCTCTCTCTCTAGTCTCTCTCTCTAGTCTCTCTCTCTAGACTCTCTCTCTCTCTAGTCTCTCTCTCTAGACTCTCTCTCTCTCTCTCTCTAGTCTTTCTCTCTCTAGTCTCTCTCTCTAGTCTCTCTCTCTCTAGTCTCTCTCTAGACTCTCTCTCTCTCTCTAGTCTCTCTCTCTCTCTCTCTCTCTCTCTCTCTCTCTCTCTCTAGTCTCTCTCTCTCTCTCTAGTCTCTCTCTCTCTCTCTAGCCTCTCTCTCTCTCTCTAGTCACTCTCTCTCTAGTCTCTCTCTCTAGACTCTCTCTCTCTCTCTCTCTCTAGTCTTTCTCTCTCTAGTCTCTCTCTCTCTAGTCTCTCTCTCTCTAGTCTCTCTCTCTAGTCTCTCTATCTAGTCTCTCTCTAGTCTCTCTCTAGTGTCTCTCTAGTCTCTCTCTCTAGACTCTCTCTCTCTCTCTCTAGTCTCTCTCTCTCTCTCTAGTCTCTCTCTCTAGTCTCTCTCTCTAGTCTCTCTCTAGTCTCTCTAGTCATTCTCTAGTCTCTCTCTCTCTAGTCTCTCTCTCTCTCTAGTCTCTCTCTAGTCTCTGTCTCTCTAGTCTCTCTCTCTCTAGTCTCTTTCTCTAGTCTCTCTCTAGTCTCTCTCGCTCTCTCTAATCTCTCTCTTGAATCTCTCTCTAGTCTCTCTCTCTAGTCTCTCTAGTTTCTCTCTCTCTCTCTCTAGTCTCTCTCTCTAGTCTCTCTCGCTCTCTCGAATCTCTCTCTAGTCTCTCTCTCTAGTCTCTCTCTCTACTCTCTCTCACTAGTCTCTCTCTCTAGTCTCTTTCTCTCTAGTCTCTCTCTCTCAGGTCTCTCTCTCTCTAGTCTCTCTCTATCTAGTCGCTCTCTAGTCTCTTTCTCTAGTCTCTCTCGTCTCTCCCTCTCTAGTCTCTCTCTCTCTCTAGTCTCTCTCTCCAGTCTCAGTAGTTTCTATTCATCCATTTTTTTCCATTATTCAGTGAAGGAGGAGAGAGAGTTGGAGAGCGAGGGAGAGAAAGGGATAGAGAGAGAGAGAATTGTGAGTCTAGTGTTATGATGAAGTGTAACCAGACAGGAACCAACCAGGACTCTTCATTTCCTAGTACAGTACAAGACATACAGGCTCCGCCTTGGCTCGAAGAATAGATGACTTAATATTGAAATATTTACAAAGAAATGAACAGTCAACTGCCCTCAATTTTAACAAGACCATATTTCTGACATCTATGGCTTTCCACCGGCTGGGAATTCAAATTCCTTTCAGTTGTAAGAGGAATGCTGAGACGATACACTCTTTATAAATCCCCCTTGTTGCCTTATTGTGTAGAACTAATGGAAGGGATTTACTGTCATCAAGAGAAAAAAAATGATTCCATTTTTTTTCTCCCTCCAGCCAAAGATTTCTCTCTCGAATGCAAGAACTGTTTTAAAGCCTGTGTCTCCCTTTCGCACAATTTCAGTCTCCAAGTCTCTCCGGAGGCCCGTAGTGAATTCAGTGCCTAAAAACCATTAAAATACTTTCGATTCCAAGTGGAAGGGACTTTTTCCAGCTGGATAGCTCTGGATTGATTGTATTTCTGAGGGTATTAGTATTGCTCTGATGCCCTGGCCAAGGTGGGCATGCCACACGCTGGCTGTCCCTGAAAACACTTCCAGAATCCCACAATGCAAATATATAGTGGTGATTAAAGCAGGGGGGGGTGGAGAGAGGGGAGACTGAGACACACACAAGAAACAGAGAGAAAAACAAAGAGAGACTAAGAGAGAGAGAGGAGAGACAGAGAGAGAGAGAGAGAGAGAGAGAGAGAGAGAGAGAGACAGAGAGAGAGAGAGAGACAGAGACAGAGAGAGACAGAGACAGAGACAGAGAGAGAGATAATATAATAATAATAATAATATATGCCATTTAGCAGACGCTTTTATCCAAAGTGACTTACAGTAATATATAATAATAATAATAATAAAGTCATGTGTGCATACATTCTACGTATGGGTGGTCCCGGGGATCGAACCCACTACCCTGGCGTTACAAGCGCCATGCTCTACCAACTGAGCTACAGAAGGACCAG
>NW_025746668.1:5000-15000 GCF_021184085.1 Oncorhynchus gorbuscha
GGGCTTTACTCCATTCCATTACCAGGCCCAAGGAGAACGGGGCTTTACTCCATTCCATTACCAGGCCCAAGGAGAACGGGGCTTTACTCCATTCCATTACCAGGCCCAAGGAGAACGGGGCTTTACTCCATTCCATTACCAGGCCCAAGGAGAACGGGCTTTACTCCATTCCATTACCAGGCCCAAGGAGAACGGGGCTTTACTCCATTCCATTACCAGGCCCAAGGAGAAAGGGGCTTTACTCATTCCATTACCAGGGTCTTTACTCCATTCCATTACCAGGCCCAAGGAGAACGGGGCTTTACTTACCATTCCATTACCAGGCCCAAGGAGAACGGGGCTTTATTCCATCCATTCCATTACCAGGCCCAAGGAGAACGGGCTTTACTCCATTCCATTACCAGGCCCAAGGAGAACGGGGCTTTACTCCATTCCATTACCAGGCCCAAGGAGAACGGGGCTTTACTCCATTCCATTACCAGGCCCAAGGAGAACGGGGCTTTACTCCATTCCATTACCAGGCCCAAGGAGAAAGGGGCTTTACTCCATTCCATTACCAGGCCCAAGGAGAAAGGGGCTTTACTCCATTCCATTACCAGGCCCAAGGAGAATGGGGCTTTACTCCATTCCATTACCAGGCCCAAGGAGAACGGGGCTTTACTCCATTCCATTACCAGGCCCAAGGAGAAAGGGGCTTTACTCCATTCCATTACCAGGCCCAAGGAGAACGGGGCTTTACTCCATTCCATTACCAGGCCCAAGGAGAACGGGGCTTTACTCCATTCCATTACCAGGCCCAAGGAGAACGGGGCTTTACTCCATTCCATTACCAGGCCCAAGGAGAACGGGGCTTTACTCCATTCCATTACCAGGCCCAAGGAGAACAGGGCTTTACTCCATTCCATTACCAGGCCCAAGGAGAAAGGGGCTTTACTCCATTCCATTACCAGGCCCAAGGAGAATTCCATTACCAGGCCCAAGGAGAACGGGCTTTACTCCATTCCATTACCAGGCCCAAGGAGAATTCCATTACCAGGGCTTTACTCCATTCCATTACCAGGCCCAAGGAGAACGGGGCTTTACTCCATTCCATTACCAGGCCCAAGGAGAACGGGGCTTTACTCTAGGATGTACTAACCGCTAGTCATTTGTATTCAGATCTCTATTGTGTTTGTTGTTATTCTTCATGTTGAATAACTGGGAATAGTCTGATTTGACAAGTCTGCCAGTTGTGTTTGTTGTTATTCTTCATGTTGAATAACTGGGAATAGTCTGATTTGACAAGTCTGCCAGTTGTGTTTGTTGTTATTCTTCATGTTGAATAACTGGGAATAGTCTGATTTGACAAGTCTGCCAGTTGTGTTTGTTGTTATTCTTCATGTTGAATAACTGGGAATAGTCTGATTTGACAAGTCTGCCAGTTGTGTTTGTTGTTATTCTTCATGTTGAATAACTGGGAATAGTCTGATTTGACAAGTCTGCCAGTTGTGTTTGTTGTTATTCTTCATGTTGAATAACTGGGAATAGTCTGATTTGACAAGTCTGCCAGTTGTGTTTGTTGTTATTCTTCATGTTGAATAACTGGGAATAGTCTGATTTGACAAGTCTGCCAGTTGTGTTTGTTGTTATTCTTCATGTTGAATAACTGGGAATAGTCTGATTTGACAAGTCTGCCAGTTGTGTTTGTTGTTATTCTTCATGTTGAATAACTGGGAATAGTCTGATTTGACAAGTCTGCCAGTTGTGTTTGTTGTTATTCTTCATGTTGAATAACTGGGAATAGTCTGATTTGACAAGTCTGCCAGTTGTGTTTGTTGTTATTCTTCATGTTGAATAACTGGGAATAGTCTGATTTGACAAGTCTGCCAGTTGTGTTTGTTGTTATTCTTCATGTTGAATAACTGGGAATAGTCTGATTTGACAAGTCTGCCAGTTGTGTTTGTTGTTATTCTTCATGTTGAATAACTGGGAATAGTCTGATTTGACAAGTCTGCCAGTTGTGTTTGTTGTTATTCTTCATGTTGAATAACTGGGAATAGTCTGATTTGACAAGTCTGCCAGTTGTGTTTGTTGTTATTCTTCATGTTGAATAACTGGGAATAGTCTGATTTGACAAGTCTGCCAGTTGTGTTTGTTGTTATTCTTCATGTTGAATAACTGGGAATAGTCTGATTTGACAAGTCTGCCAGTTGTGTTTGTTGTTATTCTTCATGTTGAATAACTGGGAATAGTCTGATTTGACAAGTCTGCCAGTTGTGTTTGCAGTTACTTCTTTAATACCATTTTCCCTCAGGGAACTGTTCTGTTGTTTAGATGTTGGATGTTGACAAGGTCGGGTGACCTGTTAGTGACCTGTTTTTGGTGTGTGTGTTTCTGTGTGTGTGTGTTTCTGTGTGTGTGTGTTTCTGTGTGTGTGTGTGTTTCTGTGTGTGTGTGTTTCTGTGTGTGTGTGTTTCTGTGTGTGTGTTTCTGTGTGTGTGTGTTTCTGTGTGTGTGTGTGTGTGTGTGTTTCTGTGTGTGTGTGTTTCTGTGTGTGTGTGTTTCTGTGTGTGTGTGTGTGTTTCTGTGTGTGTGTGTGTGTTTCTGTGTGTGTGTGTTTCTGTGTGTGTGTGCCTCCAGCGGAGTGTGGCGGTAGGTTCAAAGGTGAGTCTACAGGCCGCATCCTGTCTCCTGGATATCCCTTTCCTTACGACAACAACCTGCGCTGTACCTGGACCATCACTGTCAACTCTGGCAACATCGTCAGGTAGCTACTTCAAATATAGAATTGGAATCGGATATTAACTTTTTTTTACCACAAAATGAATAGGCAAAATGGGGTACCCTTGTCTGGTACCATACAGAACCATTTATATATTAATGTATTACAAAACAGTCCTGCTGTTGTTTCAGATAACATCTTGGTTAACATCTTGGTTAACATCTTGGTTAACATCTTGGTTAACATATTGGTTAACATCTTGGTTAACATCTTGGTTCACATCTTGGTTAACATCTTGGTAAACATCTTGGTTAACATCTTGGTTAACATCTTGGTTAACATCTTGGTTCACATATTGGTTCACATCTTGGTTCACATCTTGGTTAACATCTTGGTTAACATCTTGGTTAACATTTTGGTTAACATCTTGGTAAACATCTTGGTTAACATCTTGGTTAACATCTTGGTTCACATCTTGGTTAACATTTTGGTTAACATCTTGGTAAACATCTTGGTTAACATCTTGGTTAACATCTTGGTTAACATCTTGGTTCACATCTTGGTTCACATCTTGGTTAACATCTTGTCAAATATTTACTTACTTTTATCATTAAATTATGATTCATAATGCACAGTTTGGTAATTGGCTTTTGGCGGTATGTACTGTATGCATCAGAGTTCCCTTAGCTGGTAATTGGCTTTGGAGGTATGTAGGCATCAAGACTTCTCCAGGTCCTGCAGCTCCTCAGCTCATTGCTCCTGGTAATATCCCACCGTATAAACACTCAGTTATTTTATAAAGACTTCTCCAGGTCCTGCAGCTCCTCAGCTCATTGCTCCTGGTAATATCCCACCGTATAAACACTCAGTTATTATATAAAGACTTCTCCAGGTCCTGCAGCTCCTCAGCTCGTTGCTCCTGGTAATATCCCACCGTAGAAACACTCAGTTATTTTATAAAGACTTCTCCAGGTCCTGCAGCTCCTCAGCTCGTTGCTCCTGGTAATATCCCACCGTAGAAACACTCAGACAGTTATTTTATAAAGACTTCTCCAGGTCCTGCAGCTCCTCAGCTCGTTGCTCCTGGTAATATCCCACCGTAGAAACACTCAGACAGTTATTTTATAAAGACTTCTCCAGGTCCTGCAGCTCCTCAGCTAGTTGCTCCTGGTAATATCCCACCGTAGAAACACTCAGACAGTTATTTTATAAAGACTTCTCCAGGTCCTGCAGCTCCTCAGCTCGCTCGTTGCTCCTGGTAATATCCCACCGTAGAAACACTCAGACAGTTATTTTATAAAGACTTCTCCAGGTCCTGCAGCTCCTCAGCTCGTTGCTCCTGGTAATATCCCACCGTAGAAACACTCAGTTATTTTGTAAAGACTTCTCCAGGTCCTGCAGCTCCTCAGCTCGTTGCTCCTGGTAATATCCCACCGTAGAAACACTCAGACAGTTATTTTATAAAGACTTCTCCAGGTCCTGCAGCTCCTCAGCTCGTTGCTCCTGGTAATATCCCACCGTAGAAACACTCAGACAGTTATTTTATAAAGACTTCTCCAGGTCCTGCAGCTCCTCAGCTAGTTGCTCCTGGTAATATCCCACCGTAGAAACACTCAGACAGTTATTTTATAAAGACTTCTCCAGGTCCTGCAGCTCCTCAGCTCGTTGCTCCTGGTAATATCCCACCGTAGAAACACTCAGACAGTTATTTTATAAAGACTTCTCCAGGTCCTGCAGCTCCTCAGCTCGTTGCTCCTGGTAATATCCCACCGTAGAAACACTCAGACAGTTATTTTATAAAGACTTCTCCAGGTCCTGCAGCTCCTCAGCTCGTTGCTCCTGGTAATATCCCACCGTAGAAACACTCAGACAGTTATTTTATAAATACTTCTCCAGGTCCTGCAGCTCCTCAGCTCGTTGCTCCTGGTAGTATCCCACCGTAGAAACACTCAGACAGTTATTTTATAAAGACTTCTCCAGGTCCTGCAGCTCCTCAGCTCGTTGCTCCTGGTAATATCCCACCGTAGAAACACTCAGACAGTTATTTTATAAAGACTTCTCCAGGTCCTGAAGCTCCTCAGCTCGTTGCTCCTGGTAATATCCCACCGTAGAAACACTCAGTTATTTTATAAAGACTTCTCCAGGTCCTGCAGCTCCTCAGCTCGTTGCTCCTGGTAATATCCCACCGTAGAAACACTCAGTTATTTTATAGACTTCTCCAGGTCCTGCAGCTCCTCAGCTCGTTGCTCCTAGTAATATCCCACCGTAGAAACACTCAGTTATTTTATAAAGACTTCTCCAGGTCCTGCAGCTCCTCAGCTCGTTGCTCCTGGTAATATCCCAGCGTAGAAACACTCAGACAGTTCTTTCATAAACACTTCTCCAGGTCCTGCAGCTCCTCAGCTCGTTGCTCCTGGTAATATCCCACCGTAGAAACACTCAGACAGTTATTTTATAAAGACTTCTCCAGGTCCTGCAGCTCCTCAGCTCGTTGCTCCTGGTAATATCCCACCGTAGAAACACTCGGACAGTTATTTTATAAAGACTTCTCCAGGTCCTGCAGCTCCTCAGCTCGTTGCTCCTGGTAATATCCCACCGTAGAAACACTCAGACAGTTATTTTATAAAAACTTCCTCATTTGCCGTTGAAACCAACATTTCTTTCGTGTTCTATTGGTTTTTATATAAACGTTTTTTTCTTCAATTGTCCAGAAAGTCAAAGGCACAAAATTCTTCAGTCATATTAGCAACCCGTCTTAGTTAATGCATCTTTAGGTTCCCCGCCTCTTTCTAACTTTCTAACTGAGATCTCTGTCACATTTGAAACCGTTCGCATCAGGATATGGTGTTTTCCCCACGAATTGCATTTTGGGAAAATGTTTGAAAGTGATGTTTTATTGGGCAGCTTTCATGACAGGAAGTAACACGTTCTATGAAGATGAATTACCATAATCTAAATATGATTTCTGTCATTCTGAGCACCGTGCGGTGGACACCCTAATGGGTTACGCAAACCGAATGGTTATGGGTCAGATCATTTACTAAAAATGGGCGTTAAATTAAACTATTCCTAGTCATCTTGTCCGGCGGCACATTTTGCATAACGAAAACACTGGTACTCATCTACCTTTTTTTTTACCATAAAATTAAAATGAAGAAAAAAATGGGGCATCCTTCTCCGGTATCTCACATATCAATGTGTTACAAAACATAGCCTTATTGTTAATGCTTTACTCAGAACCAAGTAATTAAAGATTCAGAATGCACAGTTGGTGACTGCCTGTAGAGGTACTGTAGTTTCTCTAATCATTTCGGTCGCTGCCTGACTGTGGAGTTGGTTCGTCTAATCAGATCCTTCCCAACTAGCCCTCCAGTTCCTGGCACCAGTCGAAGGGAAGGTGTGAATAGTTTTCAGATGGTTTGTCCTGCCAGACACTTGGTGATAAGAGTAAACAGAAAATGCATACAACCTCAAGCGAATACAGATAGAATATGAATATTTTATGATTTGAAATTGGTGTTGTCTTGGCCAAAATCTGGTTTGTTTTTTTTTTTAATCCGATTTATTAAATCCCATCCTCCCTAAGCCTCCAGTTCCTGGCGTTCGACACAGAGGCATCTCACGACATCCTGGAGGTTTGGGACGGACCAGCAGAAAATGAGATGTCTCTGAGGGAGGTGTCTGGCTCCCTGCTCCCCGAGGGGATACACAGCACCCTCAACGTCGTCACCATTCAGTTCCAGACTGACTTCTACATCACCAAGTCTGGCTTCGCCATCGACTTCTCAAGTGAGTGTTTCCAGAAGAATAACTTTCAGTTTCTAGAGTGACAAGAAAGAAGAGCATTTATTGATTCTGTTTACTTTCAACTCTGTACTATTTGGTCTCATATGAACTGGGAAGATATTGGGTCTCATATGAACTGTGTTAGCTAACGGGTCTCATATGAACTGTGTTAGCTAACGGGTCTCATATGAACTGGGAAGCTAACTGGTCTCATATGAACTGGGAAGCTAACTGGTCTCATATGAACTGGGAAGCTAACGGGTCTCATATGAACTGGGAAGCTAAAGGGTCTCATATGAACTGGGAAGCTAAAGGGTCTCATATGAACTGGGAAGCTAACTGGTCTCATATGAACTGGGAAGCTAACGGGTCTCATATGAACTGGGAAGCTAACAAGTGTCATATGAACTGGGAAGCTAACAAGTGTCATATGAACTGGGAAGCTAAAGGGTCTCATATGAACTGGGAAGCTAACGGGTCTCATATGAACTGGGAAGCTAATGGGTCTCATATGAACTGGGAAGCTCACGGGTCTCATAACGGGTCTCATATGAACTGGGAAGCTCACGGGTCTCATATGAACCGGGAAGCTAACGGGTCTCATTTGAACTGGGAAGCTAACAGGTCTCATATGTCTGCTGTGTGTCCTTCAGCTGTTGCGTAACGTCATGTCTGCCGTGTGTCTCCAGGTTCAGTGGCGACAGCCTGCAGAGATCCAGGCCTGCCTATGAACGGCAGTCGTCACGGAGATGGGAGAGAACCAGATGACACGGTGACCTTCTCCTGTGATCCAGGATATGAGCTGCAGGGAGAGAGCAAGATCACCTGCATCCAAGTGGACAACAGATACTACTGGCAGCCCAGCCCTCCCAGCTGCATTGGTGAGGATATACTACTATACTGATCTATACTATACTATACTATACTATACTATACTATACTATACTATACTATACTATACTATACTATACTATACTATACTATACTATACTATACTACTGGCAGCCCAGCCCTCCCAGCTGCATTGGTGAGGATATACTTTACTACTGTACTGATCTATACTATACTGATCTATACTATACTATACTATACTATACTGTACTGTGCTGTACTATACTACTGTACTGTACTATACTATACCTGTAATTATATACTACTGATCTATACCGTACTATACTGTACTATATACTATACCGCTACTCTAATATATACTGTATTATAGCATACTCTAGTATAATATAACATACTATAATATAATATGCTATACTATAATATACTATACTATACTATACTATACTATACTATACTACTGGCAGACTATCCCACCCAGATGTATTGGTGAGGCTGTATATGAAATATAGCTGGTTTATCAGCCCTCCATCTGTATTGGTGGGGCTGTACATTATACGCTAAAAGGAATATATCTGTGGTTGTTCTGTTTGCATCGTCAGGGGTTTCAAAGACAGGCTCCTAGGAACTGAACGAGGGGTTATTCCGTTTAACACTACAGCGAGAGTTATTCTGTCCTCAGGCTGTAGCAGCGAGCCTCCTAAACGCCAGGTCTTCCTTGTAAAAGAGGTCTTCTGACCTCACTGGGACTTCCTGGCTAAATCAAATAAAACATCTATGATAACAATATATATATATATATATATATACTAGGAATAGAACTGTGTTTATTCTGCGAAGCTTTCTGCAGTAGTGGGGCATTAAAAGGTCCTTTTTCAACCCCGTTTTGGTGGATATAACAGGGGTCAGTCTGTATTAATGGGGTCGGTCTATATTAATGAAACACTACTGGGGATATAACAGGGGTCAGTCTGTATAACAGGGGTCAGTTAATTTTTTTTTATTTATTTTAACTTTATCTAACCAGGCAAGTCAGTTAAGAACACATTCTTATTTTCAATGACGGCCTGGGAGCAGTGGGTTAACTGCCTGTTCAGGCAGATTTGTACCTTGTCAGCTCGGGGGTTTGAACTCACAACCTTCCGGTTACTAATCCAACGCTCTAACCACTAGGCTACGTTGCCGCCCTGTTATTAAACCCTATTAAACCCTGATAGGGATATTAAACCCTGATAGGGATATTAAACCCTGATAGGGATATTAAACCCTATTAAACCCTGATAGGGATATTAAACCCTATTAAACCCTGATAGGGATGTTAAATTAAACCCTGATAGGGATATTAAACCCTGATAGGGATATTAAACCCTATTAAACCCTGATAGGGATATTAAACCCTGATAGGGATATTAAACCCTGCTAGGGGTATTAAACCCTGCTAGGGATATTAAACCCTATTAAACCCTGATAGGGATGTTAAACCCTGCTAGGGATATTAAACCCTATTAAACCCTGATAGGCATATTAAACCCTATTAAACCCTGATAGGGATATTAAACCCTATTAAACCCTGATAGGGATATTAAACCCTATTAAACCCTGCTAGGGATATTAAACCCTATTAAACCCTGCTAGGGATATTAAACCCTATTAAACCCTGATAGGGATGTTAAACCCTGCTAGGGATATTAAACCCTATTAAACCCTGATAGGGATATTAAACCCTATTAAACCCTGCTACGGATATTAAACCCTATTAAACCCTGATAGGGATGTTAAACCCTGCTAGGGATATTAAACCCTATTAAACCTGATAGGGATATTTAACCCTATTAAACCCTGCTAGGGATATTAAACCCTATTAAACCCTGATAGGGATATTAAACTCTATTAAACTCTCCTAGGGATATTAAACCCTATTAAACCCTGATAGGGATATTAAACCCTATTAAACCCTGATAGGGATATTAAACCCTATTAAACCCTTATAGGGATATTAAACCCTGCTAGGGATATTAAACCCTGCTAGGGGTATTAAACCCTGATAGGGATATTAAACCCTATTAAACCCTGATAGGGATATTAAACCCTGATAGGGATATTAAACCCTGATAGGGATATTAAACCCTGCTAGGGGTATTAAACCCTGATAGGGATATTAAACCCTATTAAACCCTGATAGGGATATTAAACCCTATTAAACCCTGCTACGGATATTAAACCCTATTAAACCCTGATAGGGATGTTAAACCCTGCTAGGGATATTAAACCCTATTAAACCCTGATAGGGATATTTAACCCTATTAAAGCCTGCTAGGGATATTAAACCCTATTAAACCCTGATAGGGATATTAAACTCTATTAAACTCTCCTAGGGATATTAAACCCTATTAAACCCTGATAGGGATATTAAACCCTATTAAACCCTGATAGGGATATTAAACCCTATTAAACCCTTATAGGGATATTAAACCCTGCTAGGGATATTAAACCCTGCTAGGGGTATTAAACCCTGATAGGGATATTAAACCCTATTAAACCCTGATAGGGATATTAAACCCTGATAGGGATATTAAACCCTGATAGGGATATTAAACCCTGCTAGGGGTATTAAACCCTGATAGGGATATTAAACCCTATTAAACCCTGATAGGGATATTAAAC
>NW_025746668.1:20000-22500 GCF_021184085.1 Oncorhynchus gorbuscha
TGATGGGAAACAGCAAGAGGCCTGAGTGGGACCGAGCCAGGCCCAGCTGTCAAGGTGAGGCAACAGACAGACAACACACAGACACACACACTCACTCACGCACGCACGCACGCACGCACGCACGCACGCACACACACACACACACACACACACACACACACACACACACACACACACACACACACACACACACACACACACACACACACACACACACACACACACACACACACACACACACACACACACACACACACACACATTTTATATACTCTATTTGAATCCACCAGGATCAGAACATTTCAAAGGTGTCTGTTTGCACGGCACTCAAGGGTACAGGAAGCACCTCCTTCTCCGAACAGCCAGGCTGCCCATGACAGCTGAAACGGAGCAGTACCTAGCCAATTGCTTTGCTACTTTTTATCAGGCCCTCAATCTGGAGTCCACGCACTGCACGCATGTGTAACGTGGCCAAGACTGCCAAATATCAGAGCCAACAGCTTGCACCTCCAGCCGAGGCTGCCAAATATCAGAGCCAAACAGCTTGCACCTCTACCCGAGGCTATCCCAGCGTGCCACGAGGGTACTGGGTAGTTTCTCTGCAAAGACCTGCTCCATGTAGCTGTCCAATGAGCAGCCCTCTTCCACAATGAGCACCTCCCCCCACAACAACATGAGCAGCCCCACTTCCACAATGAGCACCTCCCCTCACAACAACATGAGCAGCCCCTCTTCCACAATGAGCACCTCCCCTCACAACAACATGAGCAGCCCCTCTTCCACAATGAGCACCTCCCCTCACAACAACATGAGCAGCCCCTCTTCCACAATGAGCAACTCCCCTCACAACAACATGAGAAGCCCCACTTCCACAATGAGCACCTCCTCTCACAACATGAGCAGCTCCACTTCCACAATGAGCACCTCCCCCCACAACAACATGAGAAGCTCCACTTCCACAATGAGCACCTCCCCCCACAACAACATGAGAAGCTCCACTTCCACAATGAGCACCTCCTCTCACAACAACATGAGCAGCCCCACTTCCACAATGAGCACCTCCCTTCACAACAACATGAGAAGCCCCACTTCCACAATGAGCACCTCCCTTCACAACAACATGAGAAGCCCCACTTCCACAATGAGCACCTCCCCCCACAACAACATGAGAAGCCCCACTTCCACAATGAGCACCTCCTCTCACAACAACATGAGCAGCCCCACTTCCACAATGAGCACCTCCCCCCACAACAACATGAGAAGCCCCACTTCCACAATGAGCACCTCCCCTCACAACAACATGAGCAGCCCACTTCCACAATGAGCACCTCCCCTCACAACAACATGAGCAGCCCCTCTTCCACAATGAGCACCTCCCCTCACAACAACATGAGCAGCCCCTCTTCCACAATGAGCACCTCCCCTCACAACAACATGAGCAGCCCCACTTCCACAATGAGCACCTCCTCTCACAACATGAGAAGCCCCACTTCCACAATGAGCACCTCCCCTCACAACAACATGAGCAGCCCACTTCCACAATGAGCACCTCCCCTCACAACAACATGAGCAGCCCCTCTTCCACAATGAGCACCTCCCCATGAGCAGCCCACTTCCACAATGAGCCCCTCCCCTCACAACAACATGAGCAGCCCCACCTCCTCTCACAACAACATGAGCAGCACTTCCACAATGAGCACCTCCCCCCTCACAACAACATGAGCAGCCCCACTTCCACAATGAGCACCTCCCCCACAACAACATGAGAAGCCCCACTTCCACAATGAGCACCTCCCCTCAACAACATGAGCAGCCCCACTTCCACAATGAGCACCTCCCCCACAACAACATGAGCAGCTCCACTTCCACAATGAGCACCTCCCCCCACAACAACATGAGAAGCTCCACTTCCACAATGAGCACCTCCCCTCACAACAACATGAGAAGCCCCACTTCCACAATGAGCACCTCCTCTCACAACAACATGAGCAGCCCCTCTTCCACAATGAGCACCTCCCTTCACAACAACATGAGAAGCCCCACTTCCACAATGAGCACCTCCCCTCACAACAACATGAGCAGCTCCACTTCCACAATGAGCACCTCCCCTCACAACAACATGAGAAGCCCCACTTCCACAATGAGCACCTCCCCTCACAACAACATGAGCAGCCCCACTTCCACAATGTCTTACGCAGTAATATTTCTGCATGTGTGGTTGTCGGTGAAACTACATCTCTCACCTCACTGGCTATCAGCTCAACCAGTAGCAGTCATGTCCTGCAATGTACAAATCAGAACAGCAGCCGTTCACAGCACGGGCCAAACGGACTCCATTACGTTTGACTCGTGTAGAATACAACATGAGTCACGGTTGTCAGGGTAACAGAGTGCCACGTTATATTCGGTCGGTAGAACTCGCAGCGTTGCCTTGACGGTCAAGGTGAGAATGTCCTCGTCTAGTGGCAGCGTTATGGCACGTGGAATGAGTGGTCAACAC
>NW_025746668.1:27500-32500 GCF_021184085.1 Oncorhynchus gorbuscha
ATGTGTTGTAGTTATAGATATGATATGGTAGTAATGTGTTGTAGTTATAGATATGATATGGTAGTAATGTGTTGTAGTTATAGATATGATATGGTAGTAATGTGTTGTAGTTATAGATATGATATACTGACAGACTGCTGGTAGTAATGTGTTGTAGTTATAGATATGATATGGTAGTAATGTGTTGTAGTTATAGATATGATATGGTAGTAATGTGTTGTAGTTATAGATATGATATACTGACAGACTGCTGGTAGTAATGTGTTGTAGTTATAGATATGATATGGTAGTAATGTGTTGTAGTTATAGATATGATATGGTAGTAATGTGTTGTAGTTATAGATATGATATGGTAGTAATGTGTTGTAGTTATAGATATGATATGGTAGTAATGTGTTGTAGTTATAGATATGATATGGTAGTAATGTGTTGTAGTTATAGATATGATATGGTAGTAATGTGTTGTAGTTATAGATATGATATGGTAGTAATGTGTTGTAGTTATAGATATGATATGGTAGTAATGTGTTGTAGTTATAGATATGATATGGTAGTAATGTGTTGTAGTTATAGATATGATATGGTAGTAATGTGTTGTAGTTATAGATATGATATGGTAGTAATGTGTTGTAGTTATAGATATGATATACTGACAGACTGATGGTAGTAATGTGTTGTAGTTATAGATATGATATGGTAGTAATGTGTTGTAGTTATAGATATGATATGGTAGTAATGTGTTGTAGTTATAGATATGATATACTGACAGACTGATGGTAGTAATGTGTTGTAGTTATAGATATGATATGGTAGTAATGTGTTGTAGTTATAGATATGATAATTATGACCAATTAATGATTAATTATGACCAAGATAATGGTATGATTAATTATGACCAAGATAATGATTATTATGACCAAGATAATGATTATTATGGCCAAGATAATGATTATTATGACCAAGATAATGGTATGATTAATTATGACCAAGATAATGATTATTATGACCAAGATAATGATTATTATGACCAAGAGAACGATTATTATGACCAAGATAATGATTATTATGACCAAGATAATTATTATTATGACCAAGATAATGGTATGATTATTATGACCAAGATAATGATTATTATGGCCAATATAATGATTATTATGGCCAAGATAATGGTATGATTAAATATGACCAAGATAAGGATTATTATGACCAAGATAATGATTGTTATGACCAAGATAATGGTATGATTAAATATGACCAAGATAATGGTATGATTAAATATGACCAAGATAACGATTATTATGACCAAGATAATGATTATTATGACCAAGATAATTATTATTATGACCAAGATAATGGTATGATTATTATGGCCAAGATAATGATATGAACTATTATGGCCAAGATAATGGTATGATTATTATGACCAAGATAATGGTATGATTATTATGGCCAAGATAATGGTATGATTATTATGGCCAAGATAATGATTATTATGACCAAGATAATTATTATTATGACCAAGATAATGGTATGATTATTATGGCCAAGATAATGATATGAACTATTATGGCCAAGATAATGATATGAACTATTATGACCAAGATAATGATATGAACTATTATGACCAAGATAATGATATGAACTATTATGACCAAGATAATGATATGAACTATTATGACCAAGATAATGATATGAACTATTATGACCAAGATAATGATATGAACTATTATGGCCAAGATAATTATTATTATGACCAAGATAATGATATGAACTATTACAGGTCCTCTCTCTCGGAGGACCTGAGCCCTAGGACCGTGCCCCAGGACTACCTGACATGATGGCTCCTTGCTGTCCCCAGTCCATCTGACTGTGCTGCTGCTCCAGTTTCAACTGTTCTGCCTTATTATTATTTGACCAAGATGGTCATTTATGAACATTTGAACATCTTGGTCATGTTCTGTTATAATCCAAGATAATGGATGATTACCCCATAGCCAAGATCCTCTCTAGGTTTCTTTATTTTGGCCAAGATAATGAGTTTTTATGACCAAGATAATTTTTTATGACCTGCATTGTTTGCTGTTTGGGGTTTTAGGCTGGGTTTCTGTACAGCACTTTGAGATATCAGCTGATGTACGAAGGGCTATATAAATAAATTTGATTTGATTTGATTTGATATGACCAAGATAATGATATGAACTATTATGACCAAGATAATGATATGAACTATTATGGCCAAGATAATGATATGAACTATTATGACCAAGATAATGATTATTATGACCAAGATAATGATATGAACTATTATGGCCAATATAATGATATGAACTATTATGGCCAAGATAATGATATGAACTATTATGGCCAAGATAATGATATGAACTATTATGACCAAGATAATGATTATTATGACCAAGATAATGATATGAACTATTATGACCAAGATAATGATATGAACTATTATGACCAAGATAATGATTATTATGACCAAGATAATGATTATTATGACCAAGATAATGATTAAATATGACCAAGATAATGATATGAACTATTATGACCAAGATAATGATATGAACTATTATGGCCAAGATAATGATTATTATGACCAAGATAATGATTAAATATGACCAAGATAATGATATGAACTATTATGACCAAGATAATGATATGAACTATTATGGCCAAGATAATGATATGAACTATTATGGCCAAGATAATGATATGAACTATTATGACCAAGATAATGATATGAACTATTATGGCCAAGATAATGATATGAACTATTATGACCAAGATAATGATTATTATGACCAAGATAATGATATGAACTATTATGACCAAGATAATGATATGAACTATTATGGCCAAGATAATGATTATTATGACCAAGATAATGATATGAACTATTATGACCAAGATAATGATATGAACTATTATGACCAAGATAATGATATGAACTATTATGGCCAAGATAATGATATGAACTATTATGACCAAGATAATGATATGAACTATTATGGCCAAGATAATGATATGAACTATTATGACCAAGATAATGATATGAACTATTATGACCAAGATAATGATATGAACTATTATGGCCAAGATAATGATATGAACTATTATGACCAAGATAATGATATGAACTATTATGACCAAGATAATGATATGAACTATTATGACCAAGATAATGATATGAACTATTATGACCAAGATAATGATATGAACTATTATGGCCAAGATAATGATTATTATGACCAAGATAATGATTATTATGACCAAGATAATGATTAAATATGACCAAGATAATGATTATTATGACCAAGATAATGATTAAATATGACCAAGATAATGATTATTATGACCAAGATAATGATTATTATGACCAAGATAATGATTATTATGACCAAGATAATGAGTATTATGACCAAGATAATGATTATTATGACCAAGATAATGATTATTATGACCAAGATAATGATTATTATGACCAAGATAATGATTATTATGACCAAGATAATGATAGAAAAGTAATCTAATGAACAGGTAATGTGATTCTATTTTACTTCTCATTCTCAATCTACAGTGAACAAAAATATAAACACAGCATTAAACAATTTCAAAGATTTTACTGAGTTACAGTTCATTTATGGAAATCAGTCAATTGTAATACATTAATTAGGTCCTAATCTATGGATTTCACATGACTGGGAATACAGATATGCATCTGTTGGTCACAGACACCTTAAAAAAGTAGGGGCCTGGATCCGAACACCAGTCAGTATCTGGTGTGGATCAGAACCAGTCAGTATCTGGTGTGGATCAGAACCAGTCAGTATCTGGTGAGGATCAGAACCAGTCAGTATCTGGTGTGGATCAGAACCAGTCAGTATCTGGTGTGGATCAGAAAACCAGTCAGTATCTGGTGTGGATCAGAACCAGTCAGTATCTGGTGAGATCAGAAAACCAGTCAGTATCTGGTGAGATCAGAAAACCAGTCAGTATCTGGTGAGATCAGAACCAGTCAGTATCTGGTGTGGATCAGAACCAGTCAGTATCTGGTGTGGATCAGAAAACCAGTCAGTATCTGGTGTGGATCAGAACCAGTCAGTATCTGGTGTGGATCAGAAAACCAGTCAGTATCTGGTGAGATCAGAAAACCAGTCAGTATCTGGTGAGATCAGAAAACCAGTCAGTATCTGGTGTGGATCAGAAAACCAGTCAGTATCTGGTGTGGATCAGAAAACCAGTCAGTATCTGGTGTGGATCAGAAAACCAGTCAGTATCTGGTGTGGATCAGAACCAGTCAGTATCTGGTGTGGATCAGAACACCAGTCAGTATCTGGTGTGGATCAGAACCAGTCAGTATCTGGTGTGGATCAGAACCAGTCAGTATCTGGTGTGGATCAGAACCAGTCAGTATCTGGTGTGGATCAGAACCAGTCAGTATCTGGTGTGGATCAGAAAACCAGTCAGTATCTGGTGTGGATCAGAAAACCAGTCAGTATCTGGTGTGGATCAGAACACCAGTCAGTATCTGGTGTGGATCAGAACACCAGTCAGTATCTGGTGTGGATCAGAACCAGTCAGTATCTGGTGTGGATCAGAAAACCAGTCAGTATCTGGTGTGGATCAGAACACCAGTCAGTATCTGGTGTGGATCAGAAACCCAGTCAGTATCTGGTGTGGATCAGAAAACCAGTCAGTATCTGGTGTGGATCAGAAAACCAGTCAGTATCTGGTGTGGATCAGAAAACCAGTCAGTATCTGGTGTGGATCAGAACACCAGTCAGTATCTGGTGTGGATCAGAACACCAGTCAGTATCTGGTGTGGATCAGAAAACCAGTCAGTATCTGGTGTGGATCAGAACCAGTCAGTATCTGGTGTGGATCAGAAAACCAGTCAGTATCTGGTGTGGATCAGAAAACCAGTCAGTATCTGGTGTGGATCAGAAAACCAGTCAGTATCTGGTGTGGATCAGAACACCAGTCAGTATCTG
>NW_025746668.1:42500-45000 GCF_021184085.1 Oncorhynchus gorbuscha
AGGGTTTTTGATCGCTCAGTTTTTGGGAAAGAAGCTTCCTGGTCCCTGTCTTCCCTATGTCAAGGTAATCGATCCATAACGGATTACTCTATAGAGTTTCGCACTCTTGCTGCCTCCAGTAACTGGAACGAGCAGGCGTTGCTCGCTCGTTTTCTGGAGGGACTCCACGCTAAGGTTAAGGATGAGATTCTCTCTCGGGAGGTTCCATCCAGCGTGGATTCTTTGATTGAACTCGCTATTCGCATTGAACGACGGGTAGATCTTCGTCACCGAGCTCATAGAAGAGAGCTCGCGTTAACTGTGTCTCCCTCTCTCCGACACTACCGTCTTTCCCCACTGACTCAGGTGTTGAGCCCATGCAGCTGGGGGTATTCGCATCTCGACTAAGGAGAGGGAACGGAGAATCACCAACCGCCTCTGTCTCTATTGCGGTTCCGCTGGTCATTTTGTCATTTCATGTCCAGTTAAAGGCCAGAGCTCATCAGTAAGCGGAGGGCGACTGATAAGCGCTACTAAACGGTCCTCTCCGTCAAGTACATGTACTACCTTACCGGTCCATCTACGCTGGACCGGATCGGCAGCTTCCTGCAGTGCATTAATAGACTCTGGGGCAGAGGGCTGTTTTATGGACGAAGCCTGGGCGCGGGAACATGACATTCCTCTCAGACAGTTAGGGAGCCCACGGTCATGTTTGCCTTGGATGGTAGTCCTCTCCCCAGTATATTATATGAAACACTACCTTTAACCCTCACTGTATCTGGTAACCATAGTGAGACCATTTCTTTTTTTCTTTTTTGTTCACCTTTTACACCTGTTGTTTTGGGTCATCCCTGGCTAGTGTGTCATAATCCTTCTTTTGATTGGTCTAGTAATTCTATCCTTTCCTGGAACGTTTCTTGTCATGTGAAGTGTTTAATGTCTGCTATTTCTCCTGTTTGTTCTGTCCCCTCTTCTCAGGAGGAACCTGGTGATTTGACAGGAGTGCCGGAGGAGTATCATGGTCTGCACACGGTCTTCAGTCAGTCCAGAACCAACTCCCTTCCTCCTCACCGGTCGTATGATTGTTGTCTTGTTCTCTTCAAGAAGCGTTTTGCATCCGCTCCTATCCTTGTTGCACCTGACGTCACTAAACCGTTTATTGTTGAGGTTGACGCGTCGGGGGGTGGGCGTGGGAGCCATTCTGTCCCAGCGCTCCGATACTGACGATGGGGTCCACCCTTGTGCGTATTTTTCCCATCGCCTGTCACCGTCGGAACGTAACTATGATGTGGCTAACCGCGAACTGCTCGCCATCCGTTTAGCCCTAGGCAAATGGCGACAGTGGTTGGAGGGGGCGACCGTTCCTTTTTGTCGTTTGGACTGACCAAAAGAACCTTGAGTTCATCCGTTCTGCCAAACGACTGAATGCGCGTCATGCTCGTTGGGCGTTGTTTTTCGCTCGTTTCGAATTCGTTATTTCTTATTGCCCGGGTACTAAGAACACCAAGCCTCATGCTTTATCCCGTCTCTTTAGTTCTTCTGTGGCTTCGACCGATCCCGAGGGGATCCTTCCTGTTGGGCGTGTTGTCGGGTTGACTGTCTGGGGAATTGAGAGACAGGTTAAGCAAGCACTCACGCACACTGCGTCGCCGCGCGCTTGCCCTAGTAACCTTCTTTTCGTTCCTGTTTCTGCTCGTCTGGCTGTTCTTCAGTGGGCTCACTCTGCCAAGTTGGCTGGCCATCCCGGCGTTCGGGGTGCGCTTGCTTCTATTCGCCAGCGGTTTTGGTGGCCTACTCAGGAGCGTGACACGCGCCGTTTCGTGGCTGCGTGTTCAGACTGCGCGCAGAAGTCTGGTAATTTTTTTTCTGCTCCTGGTCTTGCTGGGTCTCAGTCTGTTCCCTGCCATCGCATCTCTCCTGTTCTTGTTCCTGCCCTTGCTGTGTCTCAGTCTGTCCCTAGTTGTTACTCTCCTGGTCTGTTTGGTCCTGTTTGCTCTAAAGCTTTCAGTTCTCTACCCTTGTCTCATTTTTTTTTTAGAGTAGTACCCTAGTTTCCTTTTTTTTCGTTTTTCCGTTACGGTCCTGAGGAGAGGAGTTGGGTTCTTTCTCGGGACGTGCTGGACCGTTTGTGATCTATGATTTCCTCCGTTGCCGCCAGTGTTCCTCCTCGAGAGCGCCAGGAGGCGCTCGGTGAGTGGGGGGGTACTGTCATGTTTTGTCATTGATTATCATGTCTTGTCCCTGTGCTTCCCCTTCTATTCGTTTCCCTCTGCTGGTCTTATTAGGTTCTTTCCCTCTTTCTATCCCTCTCTCTCCCCCTCCCTCTCTCACTCTCTCGCTCTCTCTTCTCTCTATCGTTCTGTTCCTGCTCCCAGCTGTTCCTATTCCCCTAATCAATCATTTAGTCTTCCCACACCTGTTCCCGATCCTTTTCCCTGATTAGAGTCCCTATTTCTCTCCTTGTTTTCCGTTCCTGCCCTGTCGGATCCTTATCTATTGTTCACCGTGCTGTGTTTGTGTA
>NW_025746668.1:50000-85000 GCF_021184085.1 Oncorhynchus gorbuscha
TATACAATGTGTGCAAAAGGCATGAGGAGGTAGGCAAATAATTACAATATTGCAGATTAACACTGGAGTGATAAATGATCAGATGATCATGTACAGGTAGAGATATTGGTGTGCAAAAGAGCAGAAAAGTAAATAAATAAAAACTGTGGGGATGAGGTAGGTGAAAATGGGTGTGCTATTTACCAATAGATTATGTACAGCTGCAGCGATCGGTTAGCTGCTCAGATAGCTGATGTTTGAAGTTGGTGAGGGAGATAAAAGTCTCCAACTTCAGCGATTTTTGCAATTCGTTCCAGTCACAGGCAGCAGAGTACTGGAACGAAAGGCGGCCGAATGAGGTGTTGGCTTTAGGGATGATCAATGAGATACACCTGCTGGAGCGCGTGCTACTGATGGGTGTTGCCATCGTGACCAGTGAGCTGAGATAAGGTGGAGCTTTGCCTAGCATGGCCTTGTAGATGACCTGGAGCCAGTGGGTCTGGCGACGAATATGTAGCGAGGGCCAGCCGACTAGAGCATACAAGTTGCAGTGGTGGGTAGTATAAGGTGCTTTAGTGACAAAACGGATGGCACTGTGATAAACTGCATCCAGTTTGCTGAGAAGAGTGTTGGTAGCAATTTTGTAGATGACATCGCCGAAGTCGAGGATCGGTAGGATAGTCAGTTTTACTAGGGTAAGCTTGGCAGCGTGAGTGAAGGAGGCTTTGTTGCGGAATAGAAAGCCGACTCTTGATTTGATTTTCGATTGGAGATGTTTGATATGGGTCTGGAAGGAGAGTTTGCAGTCTAGCCAGACACCTAGGTACTTATAGGTGTCCACTACACTACTAACAGACTGATGGTCTGTACATGCTATTATACTATTATAACAGTACTGACAGACTGATGGACTGTACATGCTGTTATAACACTACTGACAGACTGATGGACTGTACATGCTGTTATACTATTATAACACTACTGACAGACTGATGGACTGTACATGCTATTATACTATTATAACACTACTGACAGTCTGATGGACTGTACATGCTGTTATAACACTACTGACAGACTGATGGACTGTACATGCTGTTATAACACTACTGACAGACTGATGGACTGTACACGCTGTTATAACACTACTGACAGACTGATGGACTGTACATGCTGTTATACTATTATAACACTACTGACAGACTGATGGACTGTACACGCTGTTATACTATTATAACACTACTGGCAGACTGATGGACTGTACATGCTGTTATACTATTATAACACTACTGACAGACTGATGGACTGTACATGCTGTTATAACACTACTGACAGACTGATGGACTGTACATGCTATTATACTATTATAACACTACTAACAGACTGATGGACTGTACATGCTATTATAACACTACTGACAGACTGATGGACTGTACATGCTGTTATACTATTATAACACTACTAACAGACTGATGGACTGTACATGCTATTATAACACTACTGACAGACTGATGGACTGTACATGCTGTTATACTATTATAACACTACTGACAGACTGATGGACTGTACACGCTGTTATACTATTATAACACTACTGAGAGACTGATGGACTGTACATGCTATTATAACACTACTGACAGACTGATGGACTGTACATGCTGTTATACTATTATAACACTACTGAGAGACTGATGGACTGTACATGCTATTATAACACTACTGACAGACTGATGGACTGTACATGCTGTTATACTATTATAACACTACTGACAGACTGATGGACTGTACATGCTATTATACTATTATAACACTACTGACAGACTGATGGACTGTACATGCTATTATACTATTATAACACTACTGACAGACTGATGCTGTACATGCTATTATAACACTACTGACAGACTGATGGACTGTACATGCTGTTATACTATTATAACACTACTGACAGACTGATGGACTGTACATGCTATTATACTATTATAACACTACTGACAGACTGATGGACTGTACATGCTGTTATACTATTATAACACTACTGACAGACTGATGGACTGTACATGCTGTTATAACACTACTGACAGACTGATGGACTGTACATGCTGTTATACTATTATAACACTACTGACAGACTGATGGACTGTACATGCTGTTATACTATTATAACACTACTTACAGACTGATGGACTGTACATGCTGTTATAACACTACTGACAGACTGATGGACTGTACATGCTGTTATACTATTATAACACTACTGACAGACTGATGGACTGTACATGCTGTTATACTATTATAACACTACTGACAGACTGATGGACTGTACATGCTGTTATACTATTATAACACTACTGACAGACAGATGCTGTACATGCTATTATACTATTATAACACTACTGACAGACTGATGGACTGTACATGCTGTTATAACACTACTGACAGACTGATGGACTGTACATGCTATTATACTATTATAACACTACTGACAGACTGATGGACTGTACATGCTGTTATACTATTATAACACTACTGGCAGACTGATGGACTGTACATGCTATTATAACACTACTGACAGACTGATGGACTGTACATGCTGTTATAACACTACTGATAGACTGATGGACTGTACATGCTGTTATAACACTACTGACAGACAGATGCTGTACATGCTGTTATAATGTTATTATGCAGTCATTACTTCACCCAGTGTTTTTGTCAAAATATAGTGCACTACTTTTGATCTGGGCCCATAGGGCTCTGGCCAATTTAGTGCACTATAAAGGGAATAGGGTGTCATTTGGGACACAGCCTGGTTGGAGTTTAGTTATTCTGTCATGTCCATACTAGAGACATCAGTTATAACATTAGAAGGAGACTCTATATTCTGTCATGTCCATACTAGAGACATTAGTTATAACATTAGTAGGAGACTCTATATTCTGTCATGTCCATACTAGAGACATCAGTTATAACATTAGGAGACTCTATATTCTGTCATGTCCATACTAGAGACATCAGTTATAACATTAGACGGAGACTCTATATTCTGTCATGTCCATACTAGAGACATCAGTTATAACATTAGTAGGAGACTCTATATTCTGTCATGTCCATACTAGAGACATTAGTTATAACATTAGGAGACTCTATATTCTGTCATGTCCATACTAGAGACATCAGTTATAACATTAGGAGACTCTATATTCTGTCATGTCCATACTAGAGACATTAGTCATAACATTAGAAGGAGACTCTATATTCTGTCATGTCCATACTAGAGACATCAGTTATAACATTAGGAGACTCTATATTCTGTCATGTCCATACTAGAGACATTAGTTATAACATTAGAAGGAGACTCTATATTCTGTCATGTCCATACTAGAGACATTAGTTATAACATTAGAAGGGGTTTATTTATTCAATACCATCCATCCACAGCCAACGATGCTCATATTGGTGCAGCACTTTTCAATTTTTCATTTATTTTCAACATCATTACAGAACAGCGTCTCTGTTTGTCCTTTTATCTTTAATTATTCTGTCAAAAATTATGTTTACTGTCATATTTCAAAACAAAATGCCTTTCTGCTTTTTATAAGAGATGAATTATCCACGGTAGGCAAACCTCAGCCTTGGGCTTCCTCAGTCCCATAAACATGGAATACATACTGCCTGGACTCTCTGGGTCTCACTGTTCCTTTACAAGGAAAAAAATAAGTTTGTGGACTAACTTTTGTGTAGTTACAGAGTTTTAATAAAAATAGGAAACTCATTCTTATCTGTGGTCCACGTGGAAAACATATGCTGAAGGTCTTTATTTTATTTTTTATTGTTGTGGTAAAAGCCTGTCATGAAATGTTGTGTCGTGTACTTTCCCACTGGAATGTTTATGGCCTGTGATCTGGGGACGGCTTCGGCCACATTCTCCTTTCATTAGGATACTGAGTCTTGGGACGGCTTCGGCCACATTCTCCTTTCATTAGGATACTGAGTCTTGGGACGGCTTCGGCCACATTCTCCTTTCATTAGGATACTGAGTCTTGGGACGGCTTCGGCCACATTCTCCTTTCATTAGGATACTGAGTCTTGGGACGGCTTCGGCCACATGCTCCTTTCATTAGGATACTGAGTCTGGGGACGGCTTCGGCCACATTCTCCTTTCATTAGGAAACTGAGTCTTGGGACGGCTTCGGCCACATTCTCCTTTCATTAGGATACTGAGTCTTGGGACGGCTTCGGCCACATGCTCCTTTCATTAGGATACTGAGTCTGGGGACGGCTTCGGCCACATTCTCCTTTCATTAGGATACTGAGTCTTGGGACGGCTTCGGCCACATTCTCCTTTCATTAGGATACTGAGTCTTGGGACGGCTTCGGCCACATTCTCCTTTCATTAGGATACTGAGTCTGGGGACGGCTTCGGCCACATTCTCCTTTCATTAGGATACTGAGTCTGGGGACGGCTTCGGCCACATTCTCCTTTCATTAGGATACTGAGTCTTGGGACGGCTTCGGCCACATGTTCCTTTCATTAGGATACTGAGTCTTGGGACGGCTTCGGCCACATTCTCCTTTCATTAGGATACTGAGTCTTGGGACGGCTTCGGCCACATTCTCCTTTCATTAGGATACTGAGTCTTGGGACGGCTTCGGCCACATTCTCCTTTCATTAGGATACTGAGTCTTGGGACGGCTTCTTGGGGCGGCCACATTCTCCTTTCATTAGGATACTGAGTCTTGGGACGGCTTCGGCCACATTCTCCTTTCATTAGGATACTGAGTCTTGGGACGGCTTCGGCCACATTCTCCTTTCATTAGGATACTGAGTCTTGGGACGGCTTCGGCCACATTCTCCTTTCATTAGGATACTGAGTCTTGGGACGGCTTCGGCCACATTCTCCTTTCATTAGGATACTGAGTCTTGGGACGGCTTCGGCCACATTCTCCTTTCATTAGGATACTGAGTCTGGGGACGGCTTCGGCCACATTCTCCTTTCATTAGGATACTGAGTCTTGGGACGGCTTCGGCCACATTCTCCTTTCATTAGGATACTGAGTCTTGGGACGGCTTCGGCCACATTCTCCTTTCATTAGGATACTGAGTCTGGGGACGGCTTCGGCCACATTCTCCTTTCATTAGGATACTGAGTCTTGGGACGGCTTCGGCCACATTCTCCTTTCATTAGGATACTGAGTCTTGGGACGGCTTCGGCCACATTCTCCTTTCATTAGGATACTGAGTCTTGGGACGGCTTCGGCCACATTCTCCTTTCATTAGGATACTGAGTCTTGGGACGGCTTCGGCCACATTCTCCTTTCATTAGGATACTGAGTCTTGGGACGGCTTCGGCCACATTCTCCTTTCATTAGGATACTGAGTCTTGGGACGGCTTCGGCCACATTCTCCTTTCATTAGGATACTGAGTCTTGGGACGGCTTCGGCCACATTCTCCTTTCATTAGGATACTGAGTCTTGGGACGGCTTCGGCCACATTCTCCTTTCATTAGGATACTGAGTCTTGGGACGGCTTCGGCCACATTCTCCTTTCATTAGGATACTGAGTCTTGGGACGGCTTTGGCCACATTCTCCTTTCATTAGGATACTGAGTCTTGGGACGGCTTCGGCCACATTCTCCTTTCATTAGGATACTGAGTCTTGGGACGGCTTCGGCCACATTCTCCTTTCATTAGGATACTGAGTCTTGGGACGGCTTCGGCCACATTCTCCTTTCATTAGGATACTGAGTCTTGGGACGGCTTCGGCCACATTCTCCTTTCATTAGGATACTGAGTCTTGGGACGGCTTCGGCCACATTCTCCTTTCATTAGGATACTGAGTCTTGGGACGGCTTCGGCCACATTCTCCTTTCATTAGGATACTGAGTCTTGGGACGGCTTCGGCCACATTCTCCTTTCATTAGGATACTGAGTCTGGGGACGGCTTCGGCCACATTCTCCTTTCATTAGGATACTGAGTCTTGGGACGGCTTCGGCCACATTCTCCTTTCATTAGGATACTGAGTCTTGGGACGGCTTCGGCCACATTCTCCTTTCATTAGGATACTGAGTCTTGGGACGGCTTCGGCCACATTCTCCTTTCATTAGGATACTGAGTCTTGGGACGGCTTCGGCCACATTCTCCTTTCATTAGGATACTGAGTCTGGGGACGGCTTCGGCCACATTCTCCTTTCATTAGGATACTGAGTCTGGGGACGGCTTCGGCCACATTCTCCTTTCATTAGGATACTGAGTCTGGGGACGGCTTCGGCCACATTCTCCTTTCATTAGGATACTGAGTCTTGGGACGGCTTCGGCCACATTCTCCTTTCATTAGGATACTGAGTCTGGGGACGGCTTCGGCCACATTCTCCTTTCATTAGGATACTGAGTCTTGGGACGGCTTCGGCCACATTCTCCTTTCATTAGGATACTGAGTCTTGGGACGGCTTCGGCCACATTCTCCTTTCATTAGGATACTGAGTCTTGGGACGGCTTCGGCCACATTCTCCTTTCATTAGGATACTGAGTCTTGGGACGGCTTCGGCCACATTCTCCTTTCATTAGGATACTGAGTCTTGGGACGGCTTCGGCCACATTCTCCTTTCATTAGGATACTGAGTCTTGGGACGGCTTCGGCCACATTCTCCTTTCATTAGGATACTGAGTCTTGGGACGGCTTCGGCCACATTCTCCTTTCATTAGGATACTGAGTCTTGGGACGGCTTCGGCCACATTCTCCTTTCATTAGGATACTGAGTCTGGGGACGGCTTCGGCCACATTCTCCTTTCATTAGGATACTGAGTCTTGGGACGGCTTCGGCCACATTCTCCTTTCATTAGGATACTGAGTCTGGGGACGGCTTCGGCCACATTCTCCTTTCATTAGGATACTGAGTCTGGGGACGGCTTCGGCCACATTCTCCTTTCATTAGGATACTGAGTCTTGGGACGGCTTCGGCCACATTCTCCTTTCATTAGGATACTGAGTCTTGGGACGGCTTCGGCCACATTCTCCTTTCATTAGGATACTGAGTCTGGGGACGGCTTCGGCCACATTCTCCTTTCATTAGGATACTGAGTCTTGGGACGGCTTCGGCCACATTCTCCTTTCATTAGGATACTGAGTCTTGGGACGGCTTCGGCCACATTCTCCTTTCATTAGGATACTGAGTCTTGGGACGGCTTCGGCCACATTCTCCTCCCTCACAGTGGCAAAGTCCTTGATCATCTCCTTTTAAGACTTTCATTAGGATACTGAGTCCTTGATCATCTCCTTTCTATGACTTTCATTAGGATACTGAGTCCTTGATCATCTCCTTTTTACGACTTTCATTAGGATACTGAGTCCTTGATCATCTCCTTTTAAGACTTTCATTAGGATACTGAGTCCTTGATCATCTCCTTTTAAGACTTTCATTAGGATACTGAGTCCTTGATCATCTCCTTTTTACGACTTTCATTAGGATCCCCAGTAGCTGTTGCAAAATCAACAGAGGTCCACACAAGAGCATGAAACCTGACATGATACAGAACGGTAAAAGACAAGAACAGCTCAAGGACAGAACTACATATATATATTTCTTTATTTTTAACAGAATGCACACGTAGCCTACATACCAACACACAGACTATCTAGGTCCACTAGGGGAGAGACGTTGTGTTGCTTTATCACGTAGCCTACATACCAACACACAGACTATCTAGGTCAAATAGGGGAGAGACGTTGTGTTGCTTTATCACGTAGCCTACATACCAACACACAGACTATCTAATATATATATTACAGAAGGCACACGTAGCCTACATACCAACACACAGACTATCTAGGTCAAATAGGGGAGAGACGTTGTGTTGCTTTATCACGTAGCCTACATACCAACACACAGACTATCTAGGTCAAATAGGGGAGAGACGTTGTGTTGCTTTATCACGTAGCCTACATACCAACACACAGACTATCTAGGTCCACTAGGGGAGAGACGTTGTGTTGCTTTATCACGTAGCCTACATACCAACACACAGACTATCTAGGTCAAATAGGGGAGAGACGTTGTGTTGCTTTATCACGTAGCCTACATATCAACACACAGACTATCTAGGTCCACTAGGGGAGAGACGTTGTGTTGCTTTATCATGTAGCCTACATACCAACACACAGACTATCTAGGTCCACTAGGGGAGAGACGTTGTGTTGCTTTATCACGTAGCCTACATACCAACACACAGACTATCTAATATATATATTACAGAAGGCACACGTAGCCTACATACCAACACACAGACTATCTAGGTCCACTAGGGGAGAGACGTTGTGTTGCTTTATCACGTAGCCTACATACCAACACACAGACTATCTAGGTCAAATAGGGGAGAGACGTTGTGTTGCTTTATCACGTAGCCTACATACCAACACACAGACTATCTAGGTCAAATAGGGGAGAGACGTTGTGTTGCTTTATCACGTAGCCTACATACCAACACACAGACTATCTAGGTCAAATAGGGGAGAGACGTTGTGTTGCTTTATCACGTAGCCTACATACCAACACACAGACTATCTAGGTCCACTAGGGGAGAGACGTTGTGCCGTGAGGTGTTGCTTTATCACGTAGCCTACATACCAACACACAGACTATCTAGGTCAAATAGGGGAGAGACGTTGTGTTGCTTTATCACGTAGCCTACATATCAACACACAGACTATCTAGGTCAAATAGGGGAGAGACGTTGTGCCATGAGGTGTTTTGAAACCAGGTTCATTTAAGCAGTATGAGATGGAAGGGAGTTCCATGCAGTAATGGCTCTGTACAATACTGTACGCTTTCTTGAATTGGTTCTGGATTTGAGGACTGTGAAAAGACCCCTGGTGGCATGTCTGCTGGGGGGACTGTGAAAAGACCCCTGGTGGCATGTCTGCTGGGGGGACTGTGAAAAGACCCCTGGTGGCATGTCTGGTGGGGGGACTGTGAAAAGACCCCTGGTGGCATGTCTGCTGGGGGAACTGTGAAAAGACCCCTGGTGGCATGTCTGCTGGGGGGGACTGTGAAAAGACCCCTGGTGGCACGTCTGGTGGGGTAAGTGTGTGTGTCAGAGATGTGGGTAGCTTGACGATGCAAACACTTTGTGATTTTCCAACACATTAATGTTTCTTATAGAAACAAGAAGTGATGCAGTCGGTCTCTCCTCAACTCTTAGCCAAGAGAGAGACTGGTATAGTATTAATATTTGTCCTCTGATTACAATGAAGAGCAAGACGTACCGCTCTGTTTTGGGCCAACTGCAGCTTAACTAGGTGTTTCCTTACAGCACTGGACCACACGACTGGACAGTAATTAAGACCAGACAAAACTAGAGCCTGCAGGACTTGGTGTGAAAGCAGAACATGATGTCTTGTCTTGATTACGGACAGACCTCTTACGGACAGACCTCTTCTGGACAGACTTCTTCTGGACAGACCTCTTACGGACAGACCTCTTCTGGACAGACCTCTTACGGACAGACCTCTTACAGACAGACCTCTTCTGGACAGACCTCTTCTGGACAGACCTCTTCTGGACAGACCTCTTACAGACAGACCTCTTCTGGACAGACCTCTTACGGACAGACCTCTTCTGGACAGACCTCTTCTGGACAGACCTCTTACAGACAGACCTCTTACGGACAGACCTCTTACGGACAGACCTCTTACAGACAGACCTCTTACGGAGAGACCTCCTACGGACAGACCTCCTACGGACAGACCTCTTACAGACAGACCTCTTATGGAGAGACCTCTTCTGGACAGACCTCTTACGGACAGACCTCTCCCCATCTTTACAACCATTGAATATTTACTTTTTTGAACAAGACATTTTACATCCTTAAGGTATCACCAAGTAATTGAGCCTCCTCAACTTGTTCGACAGCCACACTCTTCTATGACCGGATCCAGCCGAGGTCCAGAACTCAGGCTAATGATTTGTACCAAATACAAACGCTCTTAGTTATAGAGAGATGTTCAAGGACCAGTTTATTACTGACTAACCCGTTTCCAAAACAGACTGCAACTCTTTGTTAAGGGCGTTTTCAGTGACTTCATTAGCTGTGGCTGCTGATGCGTAGACGATTGAATCGTCAGCAATACTTTACCCACAAGGAGCCTCCTTATGGACATCTGAATCATTAAAATGACTGATTTTTATGTTCATCACCACAGCATCTTGCTATCTAAGCATCTGAAATCTGTGTGTTTTTTTTACAGGTCAGCATACTGTATGTCTCTAAAACATCAGCAAAAACACATCCATAATGTCTTGTCAGAGCAATGGCCGATTGCAGTAATGCATCTGGGGCTGTAACATGTTTTTTTTTTAAGTAGCTAGCTACCTAGCTAGCGTAGCAAAGCTAGAGAGCGATTAAGGAAAGCCTAACCCTGGGGGTTTACTGTTGACTGTAGAGAGAGGGGGATGGTGTTGGGGTTTACTGTTGACTGTAGAGAGAGGGGGATGGTGTTGGGGTTTACTGTTGACTGTAGAGAGAGGGAGATGGTGTTGGGGTTTACTGTTGACTGTAGATAGAGAGAGGGATATGGTGTTGGGGTTTACTGTTGACTGTAGAGAGAGGGAGATGGTGTTGGGGTTTACTGTTGACTGTAGAGAGAGGGAGATGGTGTTGGGGTTTACTGTTGACTGTAGAGAGAGGGAGATGGTGTTGGGGTTTACTGTTGACTGTAGAGAGATGGAGATGGTGTTGGGGTTTACTGTTGACTGTAGAGAGATGGAGATGGTGTTGGGGTTTACTGTTGATGACTTAAATGTAAATGTAAATGTAGAGATGGTGTTGGGGTTTACTGTAGAGAGAGGGAGATGGTGTTGGGGTTTACTGTAGAGAGAGGGAGATGGTGTTGGGGTTTACTGTTGACTGTAGAGAGAGGGAGATGGTGTTGGGGTTTACTGTTGACTGGAGAGAGAGGGAGATGGTGTTGGGGTTTACTGTTGACTGGAGAGAGAGGGAGATGGTGTTGGGGTTTACTGTAGAGAGAGGGAGATGGTGTTGGGGTTTACTGTAGAGAGAGGAAGATGGTGTTGGGGTTTACTGTTGACTGGAGAGAGAGGGAGATGGTGTTGGGGTTTACTGTTGACTGGAGAGAGAGGGAGATGGTGTTGGGGTTTACTGTTGACTGGAGAGAGAGGAAGATGGTGTTGGGGTTTACTGTAGAGAGAGGGAGATGGTGTTGAGGTTTACTGGAGAGAGAGGAAGATGGTGTTGGGGTTTACTGTTGACTGTAGAGAGAGGGAGATGGTGTTGGGGTTTACTGTAGAGAGAGGGAGATGGTGTGGGGTTTACTGTTGACTGTAGAGAGAGGGAGATGGTGTTGGGGTTTACTGTTGACTGTAGATAGAGAGGGAGATGGTGTTGGGGTTTAATGTTGACTGTAGAGAGAGGGAGATGGTGTGGGGTTTACTGTTGACTGTAGAGAGAGGGAGATGGTGTGGGGTTTACTGTTGACTGTAGAGAGAGGGAGATGGTGTTGGGGTTTACTGTTGACTGTAGAGAGAGGGAGATGGTGTTGGGGTTTACTGTTGACTGTAGAGAGAGGGAGATGGTGTTGGGGTTTACTGTAGAGAGAGGGAGATGGTGTGGGGTTTACTGTTGACTGTAGAGAGAGGGAGATGGTGTTGGGGTTTACTGTTGACTGTAGATAGAGAGGGAGATGGTGTTGGGGTTTAATGTTGACTGTAGAGAGAGGGAGATGGTGTGGGGTTTACTGTTGACTGTAGAGAGAGGGAGATGGTGTGGGGTTTACTGTTGACTGTAGAGAGAGGGAGATGGTGTTGGGGTTTACTGTTGACTGTAGAGAGAGGGAGATGGTGTTGGGGTTTAATTTTGACTGTAGAGAGAGGGAGATGGTGTTGGGGTTTACTGTAGAGAGAGGGAGATGGTGTTGGGGTTTACTGTAGAGAGAGGGAGATGGTGTTGGGGTTTACTGTAGAGAGAGGGAGATGGTGTTGGGGTTTACTGTAGAGAGAGCGAGATGGTGTGGGGGTTTACTGTAGAGAGAGGGAGATGGTGTTGGGGTTTAATGTTGACTGTAGAGAGAGGGAGATGGTGTTGAGGTTGACTGTAGAGAGAGGGAGATGGTGTGGGGGTTTACTGTTGACTGAAGAGAGGGAGATGGTGTGGGGTTTACTGTTGACTGTAGAGATGGAGATGGTGTTGGGGTTGACTGTTGACTGTAGAGAGAGGGAGATGGTGTTGGGGTTTACTGTAGAGAGAGGGGGATGGTGTGGGGTTTACTGTTGACTGGAGAGAGAGGGAGATGGTGTGGGGTTTACTGTTGACTGGAGAGAGAGGGAGATGGTGTGGGGTTTACTGTTGACTGTAGAGAGAGGGAGATGGTGTGGGGTTTACTGTTGACTGAAGAGGGAGGGAGATGGTGTGGGGTTTACTGTTGACTGTAGAGAGTGGGAGATGGTGTGGGGTTTACTGTTGACTGTAGAGAGAGGGAGATGGTGTGGGGTTTACTGTTGACTGAAGAGAGAGGGAGATGGTGTGGGGTTTACTGTTGACTGGCGAGAGAGGGAGATGGTTTGTGTAAGCCTGAAGCCTTCTGGTGCAATATAACCTCCCTCCCTCCCTCGCTCCCCGCCTCCCACCCTCCCTCCCCCTCCCTCGCTCCCTGCCTCCCACCCTCCCTCCCCTCCCTCGCTCCCTGCCTCCCACCCTCCCTCCCACCCTCGCTCCCTCCCTCCCTCCCTCCCACCCTCGCTCCCTCCCTCCCTCCCTCCCACCCTCGCTCCCTCCCTCCCCTCCTCCCACCCTCGCTCCCTCCCTCCCACCCTCCCTCCCTCCCACCCTCCCTCCCTCCCTCCCTCCCACCCTCCCTCCCTCCCTCTCACCCTCGCTCCCTCCCTCCCTCTCACCCTCGCTCCCTCCCCTCCCTCCCACCCTCCCTCCCTCCCTCCCACCCTCCTCCCTCCCTCCCTCCCTCCCACCCTCACTCCCTCCCACCCTCGCTCCCTCCCTCCCTCCCTTCCTCGCTCCCTCCCTCCCTCCCTTCCTCGCTCCCTCCCACCCTCCCTCCCTCGCTCCCTCCCTCCCACCCTCCCTCGCTCCCTCCCTCCCTCCAATCACTAGAACCCTGATTGCTCCCTCCAGAGTCAATGAGAATCCTCAAAGCTAATAGAAGTCATGATCTCTGGGGATGGGGTGCTGCAGTTGTTTTCAACTGAGGTGGAAAAGCATGATGGAGTATGAGTGGTGGGGTGAAAGGGTGGGAGGTGTGTGTGTGTGTGTGTGTGTGTGTGTGTGTGTGTGTGTGTGTGTGTGTGTGTGTGTGTGTGTGTGTGTGTGTGTGTGTGTGTGTGTGTGTGTGTGTGTGTGTGTGTGTGTGTGTGTGTGTGGAGGGGTGATTGTGGGACGATCAGAGAACGGGCAGTAATTTAGAGGGGACAGCTGAGAAGGAGCATTAACCAGTGTACCTGTGGTCATTGTGTGAGTTCACCACCACCTGACTCATAAATGCTGGAGCGACAGCAGTCTACATACAGGGAGGCTCCACTTAGCTGAACTGTACAGGAAGATGGCATTGTGTTGTATCCTACTGATAGATAACATTGTGTTGTATCCTACTGATAGATGACATTGTGTTGTATCCTACTGATAGATAGATGACATTGTGTTGTATCCTACTGATAGATAGATGACATTGTGTTGTATCCTACTGATAGATGGCATTGTGTTGTATCCTACTGATAGATAGATGACATTGTGTTGTATCCTACTGATAGATAGATGACATTGTGTTGTATCCTACTGATAGATGGCATTGTGTTGTATCCTACTGATAGATAGATAGCATTGTGTTGTATCCTACTGATAGATAGATGACATTGTGTTGTATCCTACTGATAGATAGATGACATTGTGTTGTATCCTACTGATAGATGACATTGTGTTGTATCCTACTGATAGATAGATGGCATTGTGTTGTATCCTACTGATAGATGGCATTGTGTTGTATCCTACTGATAGATAGATAGCATTGTGTTGTATCCTACTGATAGATAGATGGCATTGTGTTGTATCCTACTGATAGATAGATAGCATTGTGTTGTATCCTACTGATAGATAGATAGCATTGTGTTGTATCCTACTGATAGATAGATAGCATTGTGTTGTATCCTACTGATAGATAGATAGCATTGTGTTGTATCCTACTGATAGATAGATAGCATTGTGTTGTATCCTACTGATAGATAGATAGCATTGTGTTGTATCCTACTGATAGATAGATAGCATTGTGTTGTATCCTACTGATAGATGACATTGTGTTGTATCCTACTGATAGATAGATGACATTGTGTTGTATCCTACTGATAGATGGCATTGTGTTGTATCCTACTGATAGATGACATTGTGTTGTATCCTACTGATAGATGGCATTGTGTTGTATCCTACTGATAGATGGCATTGTGTTGTATCCTACTGATAGATAGATGGCATTGTGTTGTATTCTACTGATAGATAGATGACATTGTGTTGTATTCTACTGATAGATAGATGGCATTGTGTTGTATCCTACTGATAGATAGATGGCATTGTGTTGTATCCTACTGATAGATGACATTGTGTTGTATCCTACTGATAGATGGCATTGTGTTGTATCCTACTGATAGATAGATGGCATTGTGTTGTATCCTACTGATAGATAGATGACATTGTGTTGTATCCTACTGATAGATAGATGGCATTGTGTTGTATCCTACTGATAGATAGATGGATGGCATTGTGTTGTATCCTACTGATAGATAGATGGCATTGTGTTGTATCCTACTGATAGATAGATGGCATTGTGTTGTATCCTACTGATAGATGACATTGTGTTGTATCCTACTGATAGATAGATGACATTGTGTTGTATCCTACTGATAGATAGATGGCATTGTGTTGTATCCTACTGATAGATAGATGGCATTGTGTTGTATCCTACTGATAGATAGATGGCATTGTGTTGTATCCTACTGATAGATAGATGGCATTGTGTTGTATCCTACTGATAGATGACATTGTGTTGTATCCTACTGATAGATGGCATTGTGTTGTATCCTACTGATAGATAGATGACATTGTGTTGTATCCTACTGATAGATAGATGGCATTGTGTTGTATCCTACTGATAGATGACATTGTGTTGTATCCTACTGATAGATAGATGACATTGTGTTGTATCCTACTGATAGATGACATTGTGTTGTATCCTACTGATAGATAGATGGCATTGTGTTGTATCCTACTGATAGATGACATTGTGTTGTATCCTACTGATAGATGACATTGTGTTGTATCCTACATTGTGTTGTATCCTACTGATAGATGACATTGTGTTGTATCCTACTGATAGATGGCATTGTGTTGTATCCTACTGATAGATGACATTGTGTTGTATCCTACTGATAGATGGCATTGTGTTGTATCCTACTGATAGATAGATGGCATTGTGTTGTATCCTACTGATAGATAGATGACATTGTGTTGTATCCTACTGATAGATAGATGGCATTGTGTTGTATCCTACTGATAGATGACATTGTGTTGTATCCTACTGATAGATGGCATTGTGTTGTATCCTACTGATAGATAGATGGCATTGTGTTGTATCCTACTGATAGATAGATGACATTGTGTTGTATCCTACTGATAGATAGATGACATTGTGTTGTATCCTACTGATAGATAGATGGCATTGTGTTGTATCCTACTGATAGATAGATGGCATTGTGTTGTATCCTACTGATAGATAGATGGCATTGTGTTGTATCCTACTGATAGATAGATGACATTGTGTTGTATCCTACTGATAGATGGCATTGTGTTGTATCCTACTGATAGATAGATGGCATTGTGTTGTATCCTACTGATAGATGACATTGTGTTGTATCCTACTGATAGATAGATGACATTGTGTTGTATCCTACTGATAGATAGATGACATTGTGTTGTATCCTACTGATAGATGACATTGTGTTGTATCCTACTGATAGATAGATGGCATTGTGTTGTATCCTACTGATAGATGGCATTGTGTTGTATCCTACTGATAGATAGATAGCATTGTGTTGTATCCTACTGATAGATAGATGGCATTGTGTTGTATCCTACTGATAGATAGATAGCATTGTGTTGTATCCTACTGATAGATAGATAGCATTGTGTTGTATCCTACTGATAGATAGATAGATAGATGACATTGTGTTGTATCCTACTGATAGATAGATAGCATTGTGTTGTATCCTACTGATAGATAGATCCTACTGCATTGTGTTGTATCCTACTGATAGATAGATAGCATTGTGTTGTATCCTACTGATAGATAGATATTGTGTTGTATCATTGATGTTGTATCCTACTGATAGATGACATTGTGTTGTATCCTACTGATAGATAGATGACATTGTGTTGTATCCTACTGATAGATGGCATTGTGTTGTATCCTACTGATAGATGACATTGTGTTGTATCCTACTGATAGATGGCATTGTGTTGTATCCTACTGATAGATGGCATTGTGTTGTATCCTACTGATAGATAGATGGCATTGTGTTGTATCCTACTGATAGATGGCATTGTGTTGTATCCTACTGATAGATGGCATTGTGTTGTATCCTACTGATAGATAGATGGCATTGTGTTGTATCCTACTGATAGATAGATGACATTGTGTTGTATCCTACTGATAGATAGATGGCATTGTGTTGTATCCTACTGATAGATAGATGGCATTGTGTTGTATCCTACTGATAGATGGCATTGTGTTGTATCCTACTGATAGATGGCATTGTGTTGTATCCTACTGATAGATAGATGGCATTGTGTTGTATCCTACTGATAGATAGATGGCATTGTGTTGTATCCTACTGATAGATGGCATTGTGTTGTATCCTACTGATAGATGACATTGTGTTGTATCCTACTGATAGATGATGCATTGTGTTGTATCCTACTGATAGATAGATGGCATTGTGTTGTATCCTACTGATAGATGACATTGATCATTGTGTTGTATCCTACTGATAGATGATGGCATTGTGTTGTATCCTACTGATAGATAGATGGCATTGTGTTGTATCCTACTGATAGATAGATGGCATTGTGTTGTATCCTACTGATAGATAGATGGCATTGTGTTGTATCCTACTGATAGATAGATAGATGACATTGTGTTGTATCCTACTGATAGATGACATTGTGTTGTATCCTACTGATAGATAGATGGCATTGTGTTGTATCCTACATTGTGTTGTATCCTAGATAGATGACATTGTGTTGTATCCTACTGATAGATAGATGATAGATGACATTGTGTTGTATCCTACTGATAGATGATGATTCATTGTGTTGTATCCTACTGATAGATAGATGTGTTGTATCCTACTGATAGATGACATTGTGTTGTATCCTACTGATAGATAGATGACATTGTGTTGTATCCTACTGATAGATAGAGCATTGTGTTGTATCCTACTGATAGATAGATGGCATTGTGTTGTATCCTACTGATAGATGATGACATTGTGTTGTATCCTACTGATAGATAGATGGCATTGTGTTGTATCCTACTGATAGATAGATGCATTGTGTTGTATCCTACTGATAGATAGATGACATTGTGTTGTATCCTACTGATAGATAGATGGCATTGTGTTGTATCCTACTGATAGATGGCATTGTGTTGTATCCTACTGATAGATAGATGACCTACTGATAGATAGATGGCATTGTGTTGTATCCTACTGATAGATAGATGGCATTGTGTTGTATCCTACTGATAGATGGCATTGTGTTGTATCCTACTGATAGATAGATGGCATTGTGTTGTATCCTACTGATAGATAGATGGCATTGTGTTGTATCCTACTGATAGATAGATGGCATTGTGTTGTATCCTACTGATAGATAGATGACATTGTGTTGTATCCTACTGATAGATAGATGGCATTGTGTTGTATCCTACTGATAGATAGATGGCATTGTGTTGTATCCTACTGATAGATGACATTGTGTTGTATCCTACTGATAGATGGCATTGTGTTGTATCCTACTGATAGATAGATGGCATTGTGTTGTATCCTACTGATAGATGGCATTGTGTTGTATCCTACTGATAGATGACATTGTGTTGTATCCTACTGATAGATGGCATTGTGTTGTATCCTACTGATAGATGGCATTGTGTTGTATCCTACTGATAGATGATCCTACTGATAGATAGATGCATTGTGTTGTATCCTACTGATAGATGATGGCATTGTGTTGTATCCTACTGATAGATAGATGGCATTGTGTTGTATCCTACATTGTGTTGTATAGATAGATGGCATTGTGTTGTATCCTACTGATAGATGGCATTGTGTTGTATCCTACTGATAGATAGATGGCATTGTGTTGTATCCTACTGATAGATGATGGCATTGTGTTGTATCCTACTGATAGATAGATGGCATTGTGTTGTATCCTACTGATAGATGGCATTGTGTTGTATCCTACTGATAGATGGCATTGATGATAGATAGATGACATTGTGTTGTATCCTACTGATAGATAGATGGCATTGTGTTGTATCCTACTGATAGATAGATGGCATTGTGTTGTATCCTACTGATAGATAGATGGCATTGTGTTGTATCCTACTGATAGATGACATTGTGTTGTATCCTACTGATAGATAGATGACATTGTGTTGTATCCTACTGATAGATAGATGGCATTGTGTTGTATCCTACTGATAGATAGATGACATTGTGTTGTATCCTACTGATAGATAGATGACATTGTGTTGTATCCTACTGATAGATGACATTGTGTTGTATCCTACTGATAGATGGCATTGTGTTGTATCCTACTGATAGATAGATGACATTGTGTTGTATCCTACTGATAGATAGATGGCATTGTGTTGTATCCTACTGATAGATAGATGGCATTGTGTTGTATCCTACTGATAGATGACATTGTGTTGTATCCTACTGATAGATGACATTGTGTTGTATCCTACTGATAGATAACATTGTGTTGTATCCTACTGATAGATGGCATTGTGTTGTATCCTACTGATAGATAGATGACATTGTGTTGTATCCTACTGATAGATAGATGACATTGTGTTGTATCCTACTGATAGATAGATGGCATTGTGTTGTATCCTACTGATAGATAGATGGCATTGTGTTGTATCCTACTGATAGATAGATGGCATTGTGTTGTATCCTACTGATAGATAGATGGCATTGTGTTGTATCCTACTGATAGATAGATGTTGTGTTGTATCCTACTGATAGATGACATTGTGTTGTATCCTACTGATAGATAGATGGCATTGTGTTGTATCCTACTGATAGATAGATGTGTTGTATCATTGTGTTGTATCCTACTGATAGATAGATGGCATTGTGTTGTATCCTACTGATAGATAGATGACATTGTGTTGTATCCTACTGATAGATAGATGGCATTGTGTTGTATCCTACTGATAGATGACATTGTGTTGTATCCTACTGATAGATGACATTGTGTTGTATCCTACTGATAGATGGCATTGTGTTGTATCATTGTGTTGTATCCTACTGATAGATAGATGGCATTGTGTTGTATCCTACTGATAGATAGATGACATTGTGTTGTATCCTACTGATAGATAGTGTTGTATCCTACTGATAGATAGATTGTGTTGTATCATTGTGTTGTATCCTACTGATAGATATTGATCCTACTGATAGATAGATGGCATTGTGTTGTATCCTACTGATAGATAGATGGCATTGTGTTGTATCCTACTGATAGATAGATGGCATTGTGTTGTATCCTACTGATAGATGATGCATTGTGTTGTATCCTACTGATAGATATTGTGTTGTATCCTACTGATAGATAGATGGCATTGTGTTGTATCCTACTGATAGATGACATTGTGTTGTATCCTACTGATAGATAGATGGCATTGTGTTGTATCCTACTGATAGATAGATCCTACTGATAGATAGATGACATTGTGTTGTATCCTACTGATAGATAGATGGCATTGTTGTTGTATCCTACTGATAGATGGCAGATGATAGATGACATTGTGTTGTATCCTACTGATAGATGATGACATTGTGTTGTATCCTACTGATAGATGACATTGTGTTGTATCCTACTGATAGATAGATGATAGATAGATGGCATTGTGTTGTATCCTACTGATAGATGACATTGTGTTGTATCCTACTGATAGATGATGGCATTGTGTTGTATCCTACTGATAGATAGATGACATTGTGTTGTATCCTACTGATAGATAGATGGCATTGTGTTGTATCCTACTGATAGATGATGGCATTGTGTTGTATCCTACTGATAGATGATGGCATTGTGTTGTATCCTACTGATAGATAGATGGCATTGTGTTGTATCCTACTGATAGATAGATGGCATTGTGTTGTATCCTACTGATAGATGATGCATTGTGTTGTATCCTACTGATAGATGATGCATTGTGTTGTATCCTACTGATAGATGATTGTGTTGTATCCTATAGATGTTGTTGTATCCTACTGATAGATGGCATTGTGTTGTATCCTACTGATAGATTTGTATCCTACTGATAGATAGATGACATTGTGTTGTATCCTACTGATAGATAGATGGCATTGTGTTGTATCCTACTGATAGATAGATGGCATTGTGTTGTATCATTAGATGTTGTATCCTACTGATAGATAGATGACATTGTGTTGTATCCTACTGATAGATGACATTGTGTTGTATCCTACTGATAGATAGATGGCATTGTGTTGTATCCTACTGATAGATAGATGGCATTGTGTTGTATCCTACTGATAGATAGATGGCATTGTGTTGTATCCTACTGATAGATGACATTGTGTTGTATCCTACTGATAGATAGATGGCATTGTGTTGTATCCTACTGATAGATAGATGGCATTGTGTTGTATCCTACTGATAGATAGATGGCATTGTGTTGTATCCCTACTGATAGATAGATGGCATTGTGTTGTATCCTACTGATAGATGATGCATTGTGTTGTATCCTACTGATAGATAGTGTTGTATCCTACTGATAGATGATGCATTGTGTTGTATCCTACTGATAGATAGATGGCATTGTGTTGTATCCTACTGATAGATGTTGTATCATTGTGTTGTATCCTACTGATAGATGATGGCATTGTGTTGTATCCTACTGATAGATAGATGATTGTGTTGTATCCTACTGATAGATAGATGACATTGTGTTGTATCCTACTGATAGATAGATTGTGTTGTATCATTAGATGGCATTGTATCCTACTGATAGATAGATGGCATTGTGTTGTATCCTACTGATAGATGATGGCATTGTGTTGTATCCTACTGATAGATGGCCTACTGATAGATGTTGTGTTGTATCCTACTGATAGATGGCATTGTGTTGTATCCTACTGATAGATGGCATTGTGTTGTATCCTACTGATAGATGATGGCATTGTGTTGTATCCTACTGATAGATGATGCATTGTGTTGTATCCTACTGATAGATGATGGCATTGTGTTGTATCCTACTGATAGATAGATGGCATTGTGTTGTATCCTACTGATAGATAGATGGCATTGTGTTGTATCCTACTGATAGATAGATGATAGATGGCATTGTGTTGTATCCTACTGATAGATGGCATTGTGTTGTATCCTACTGATAGATGACATTGTGTTGTATCCTACTGATAGATAGATGGCATTGTGTTGTATCCTACTGATAGATAGATGACATTGTGTTGTATCCTACTGATAGATGATGGCATTGTGTTGTATCCTACTGATAGATAGATGGCATTGTGTTGTATCCTATTAGATAGATGACATTGTGTTGTATCCTACTGATAGATGGATGTGTTGTATCATTGATGTTGTATCCTACTGATAGATAGATGGCCTACTGATAGATAGATGGCATTGTGTTGTATCCTACTGATAGATGATGCATTGTGTTGTATCCTACTGATAGATGACATTGTGTTGTATCCTACTGATAGATGATGACATTGTGTTGTATCCTACTGATAGATGATGCATTGTGTTGTATCCTACTGATAGATAGATGACATTGTGTTGTATCCTACTGATAGATAGATGACATTGTGTTGTATCCTACTGATAGATAGATGATGCATTGTGTTGTATCCTACTGATAGATAGATGACATTGTGTTGTATCCTACTGATAGATAGATGGCATTGTGTTGTATCCTACTGATAGATAGATGGCATTGTGTTGTATCCTACTGATAGATGATGCATTGTGTTGTATCCTACTGATAGATAGATGGCATTGTGTTGTATCCTACTGATAGATAGATGATAGATGGCATTGTGTTGTATCCTACTGATAGATAGATGACATTGTGTTGTATCCTACTGATAGATAGATGGCATTGTGTTGTATCCTACTGATAGATAGATGACATTGTGTTGTATCCTACTGATAGATAGATGGCATTGTGTTGTATCCTACTGATAGATAGATGGCATTGTGTTGTATCCTACTGATAGATAGATGGCATTGTGTTGTATCCTACTGATAGATAGATGGCATTGTGTTGTATCCTACTGATAGATGACATTGTGTTGTATCCTACTGATAGATGACATTGTGTTGTATCCTACTGATAGATAGATGACATTGTGTTGTATCCTACTGATAGATGATAGATGGCATTGTGTTGTATCCTACTGATAGATAGATGGCATTGTGTTGTATCCTACTGATAGATAGATGGCATTGTGTTGTATCCTACTGATAGATGATGCATTGTGTTGTATCCTACTGATAGATGGATTGTGTTGTATCATTAGATGATGACATTGTGTTGTATCCTACTGATAGATGACATTGTGTTGTATCCTACTGATAGATGGCATTGTGTTGTATCCTACTGATAGATAGATGGCATTGTGTTGTATCCTACTGATAGATGATTGTGTTGTATCATTGTGTTGTATCCTACTGATAGATAGATGATGCATTGTGTTGTATCCTACTGATAGATAGATGGCATTGTGTTGTATCCTACTGATAGATAGATGACATTGTGTTGTATCCTACTGATAGATAGATGGCATTGTGTTGTATCCTACTGATGATAGATGACTGATAGATAGATGGCATTGTGTTGTATCCTACTGATAGATGATGGCATTGTGTTGTATCCTACTGATAGATGGCATTGTGTTGTATCCTACTGATAGATAGATGGCATTGTGTTGTATCCTACTGATAGATAGATGGCATTGTGTTGTATCCTACTGATAGATAGATGGCATTGTGTTGTATCCTACTGATAGATAGATGATAGATGATGGCATTGTGTTGTATCCTACTGATAGATGGCATTGTGTTGTATCCTACTGATAGATAGATGACATTGTGTTGTATCCTACTGATAGATAGATGATGCATTGTGTTGTATCCTACTGATAGATGATGCATTGTGTTGTATCCTACTGATAGATGACATTGTGTTGTATCCTACTGATAGATGATGGCATTGTGTTGTATCCTACTGATAGATAGATGATAGATAGATGGCATTGTGTTGTATCCTACTGATAGATAGATGACATTGTGTTGTATCCTACTGATAGATGACATTGTGTTGTATCCTACTGATAGATAGATGACATTGTGTTGTATCCTACTGATAGATGATGCATTGTGTTGTATCCTACTGATAGATACTGATGATGGCATTGATGACATTGTGTTGTATCCTACTGATAGATAGATGGCATTGTGTTGTATCCTACTGATAGATGATGCATTGTGTTGTATCCTACTGATAGATGATGCATTGTGTTGTATCCTACTGATAGATAGATGGCATTGTGTTGTATCCTACTGATAGATGATGCATTGTGTTGTATCCTACTGATAGATGGCATTGTGTTGTATCCTACTGATAGATAGATGGCATTGTGTTGTATCCTACTGAGATAGATGGATGGCATTGTGTTGTATCCTACTGATAGATGATGCATTGTGTTGTATCCTACTGATAGATGATGGCATTGTGTTGTATCCTACTGATAGATAGATGACATTGTGTTGTATCCTACTGATAGATGACATTGTGTTGTATCCTACTGATAGATAGATGGCATTGTGTTGTATCCTACTGATAGATGATGGCATTGTGTTGTATCCTACTGATAGATGACATTGTGTTGTATCCTACTGATAGATAGATGACATTGTGTTGTATCCTACTGATAGATGGATGACATTGTGTTGTATCCTACTGATAGATGATGCATTGTGTTGTATCCTACTGATAGATGACATTGTGTTGTATCCTACTGATAGATAGATGACATTGTGTTGTATCCTACTGATAGATGATTGTGTTGTATCATTGTTGTTTGTATCCTACTGATAGATGACATTGTGTTGTATCCTACTGATAGATGAGATGACATTGTGTTGTATCCTACTGATAGATAGATGACATTGTGTTGTATCCTACTGATAGATAGATGGCATTGTGTTGTATCCTACTAGATAGATGACATTGTGTTGTATCCTACTGATAGATGGCATTGTGTTGTATCCTACTGATAGATAGATCCTACTGATAGATGGCATTGTGTTGTATCCTACTGATAGATAGATGGCATGTGTTGTATCCTACTGATAGATAGATGGCATTGTGTTGTATCCTACTGATAGATAGATGGCATTGTGTTGTATCCTACTGATAGATAGATGTGTTGTATCCTACTGATAGATGGCATTGTGTTGTATCCTACTGATAGATGATAGATGACATTGTGTTGTATCCTACTGATAGATGATGGCATTGTGTTGTATCCTACTGATAGATGATGACATTGTGTTGTATCCTACTGATAGATGATGTGTTGTATTGTGTTGTATCCTACTGATAGATGATGGCATTGTGTTGTATCCTACTGATAGATAGATGACATTGTGTTGTATCCTACTGATAGATGACATTGTGTTGTATCCTACTGATAGATGATGCATTGTGTTGTATCCTACTGATAGATGGCATTGTGTTGTATCCTACTGATAGATAGTGTTGTATCCTACTGATAGATGGCATTGTGTTGTATCCTACTGATAGATGACATTGTGTTGTATCCTACTGATAGATGACATTGTGTTGTATCCTACTGATAGATGGCATTGTGTTGTATCCTACTGATAGATGATGCATTGTGTTGTATCCTACTGATAGATGACATTGTGTTGTATCCTACTGATAGATGATGCATTGTGTTGTATCCTACTGATAGATAGATGACATTGTGTTGTATCCTACTGATAGATAGATGACATTGTGTTGTATCCTACTGATAGATAGATGACATTGTGTTGTATCCTACTGATAGATAGATGACATTGTGTTGTATCCTACTGATAGATAGATGGCATTGTGTTGTATCCTACTGATAGATAGATGATAGATAGATGACATTGTGTTGTATCCTACTGATAGATAGATGACATTGATCCTAGATGATGACATTGTGTTGTATCCTACTGATAGATAGATGACATTGTGTTGTATCCTACTGATAGATTGTGTTGTATCCTACTGATAGATAGATGACATTGTGTTGTATCCTACTGATAGATAGATGGCATTGTGTTGTATCCTACTGATAGATAGATGGCATTGTGTTGTATCCTACTGATAGATAGATGACATTGTGTTGTATCCTACTGATAGATGACATTGTGTTGTATCCTACTGATAGATGGCATTGTGTTGTATCCTACTGATAGATAGATGACATTGTGTTGTATCCTACTGATAGATGATGCATTGTGTTGTATCCTACTGATAGATGATGCATTGTGTTGTATCCTACTGATAGATGATTGTGTTGTATCCTATAGATAGATGTTGTTTGTATCCTACTGATAGATGATGCATTGTGTTGTATCCTACTGATAGATGATGCATTGTGTTGTATCCTACTGATAGATGGCATTGTGTTGTATCCTACTACTGATAGATGACATTGTGTTGTATCCTACTGATAGATAGATGGCATTGTGTTGTATCCTACTGATAGATGATTGTGTTGTATCATTGTGTTGTATCCTACTGATAGATGATCCTACTGATAGATGACATTGTGTTGTATCCTACTGATAGATAGATGGCATTGATGATAGATAGATGGCATTGTGTTGTATCCTACTGATAGATGACATTGATCCTACTGATAGATAGATGGCATTGTGTTGTATCCTACTGATAGATAGATGACATTGTGTTGTATCCTACTGATAGATAGATGGCATTGTGTTGTATCCTACTGATAGATAGATGACATTGTGTTGTATCCTACTGATAGATAGATCCTACTGATAGATGACATTGTGTTGTATCCTACTGATAGATAGATGGCATTGTGTTGTATCCTACTGATAGATGGCATTGTGTTGTATCCTACTGATAGATAGATGACATTGTGTTGTATCCTACTGATAGATAGATGACATTGTGTTGTATCCTACTGATAGATAGATGACATTGTGTTGTATCCTACTGATAGATGACATTGTGTTGTATCCTACTGATAGATAGATGACATTGTGTTGTATCCTACTGATAGATGACATTGTGTTGTATCCTACTGATAGATGGCATTGTGTTGTATCCTACTGATAGATGATGCATTGTGTTGTATCCTACTGATAGATGGCATTGTGTTGTATCCTACTGATAGATGATGACATTGTGTTGTATCCTACTGATAGATGATGACATTGTGTTGTATCCTACTGATAGATAGATGACATTGTGTTGTATCCTACTGATAGATAGATGGCATTGTGTTGTATCCTACTGATAGATAGATGGCATTGTGTTGTATCCTACTGATAGATGATGCATTGTGTTGTATCCTACTGATAGATGGCATTGTGTTGTATCCTATAGATGGCTGATAGATAGATGACATTGTGTTGTATCCTACTGATAGATAGATGATAGATGGCATTGTGTTGTATCCTACTGATAGATAGATGGCATTGTGTTGTATCCTACTGATAGATGGCATTGTGTTGTATCCTACTGATAGATAGATGGCATTGTGTTGTATCCTACTGATAGATAGACATTGTGTTGTATCCTACTGATAGATGACATTGTGTTGTATCCTACTGATAGATGATTGTGTTGTATTGTGTTGTATCCTACTGATAGATGGCATTGTGTTGTATCCTACTGATAGATGACATTGTGTTGTATCCTACTGATAGATGACATTGTGTTGTATCCTACTGATAGATAGATGACATTGTGTTGTATCCTACTGATAGATGACATTGTGTTGTATCCTACTGATGATGGCATTGTATCCTACTGATAGATGATGCATTGTGTTGTATCCTACTGATAGATGATGACATTGTGTTGTATCCTACTGATAGATAGATGGCATTGTGTTGTATCCTACTGATAGATGATGCATTGTGTTGTATCCTACTGATAGATGACATTGTGTTGTATCCTACTGATAGATAGATGGCATTGTGTTGTATCCTACTGATAGATAGATGACATTGTGTTGTATCCTACTGATAGATGATGATAGATAGATGGCATTGTGTTGTATCCTACTGATAGATGGCATTGTGTTGTATCCTACTGATAGATGATGCATTGTGTTGTATCCTACTGATAGATGACATTGTGTTGTATCCTACTGATAGATAGATGACATTGTGTTGTATCCTACTGATAGATAGATGGCATTGTGTTGTATCCATTGTGTTGTATCCTACTGATAGATGACATTGTGTTGTATCCTACTGATAGATGACATTGTGTTGTATCCTACTGATAGATAGATGCATTGTGTTGTATCCTACTGATAGATAGATGACATCCTACTGATAGATTTGTGTTGTATCCTACATTGATAGATAGATGACATTGTGTTGTATCCTACTGATAGATAGATGACATTGTGTTGTATCCTACTGATAGATGGCATTGTGTTGTATCCTACTGATAGATAGATGACATTGTGTTGTATCCTACTGATAGATGACATTGATGATAGATGACATTGTGTTGTATCCTACTGATAGATGATGCATTGTGTTGTATCCTACTGATAGATATCCTACTGATAGATGATAGATGGCATTGTGTTGTATCCTACTGATAGATGATGCATTGTGTTGTATCCTACTGATAGATAGATGGCATTGTGTTGTATCCTACTGATAGATGATGGCATTGTGTTGTATCCTACTGATAGATAGATGGCATTGTGTTGTATCCTACTGATAGATGATGGCATTGTGTTGTATCCTACTGATAGATGACATTGTGTTGTATCCTACTGATAGATAGATGGCATTGTGTTGTATCCTACTGATAGATGATGGCATTGTGTTGTATCCTACTGATAGATAGATGGCATTGTGTTGTATCCTACTGATAGATAGATGCATTGTGTTGTATCCTACTGATAGATAGATGACATTGTGTTGTATCCTACTGATAGATAGATGACATTGTGTTGTATCCTACTGATAGATAGATGACATTGTGTTGTATCCTACTGATAGATAGATGACATTGTGTTGTATCCTACTGATAGATAGATGACTGATAGATGACATTGTGTTGTATCCTACTTAGATAGATGACATTGTGTTGTATCCTACTGATAGATAGATGACATTGTGTTGTATCCTACTGATAGATAGATGACATTGTGTTGTATCCTATAGATGGCTTGATAGATGATGGCATTGTGTTGTATCCTGATAGATGGCATTGATAGATAGATGACATTGTGTTGTATCCTACTGATAGATAGATGGTGTTGTATCCTACTGATAGATGTTGTGTTGTATCCTACTGATAGATAGATGGCATTGTGTTGTATCCTACTGATAGATGACATTGTGTTGTATCCTACTGATAGATAGATGGCATTGTGTTGTATCCTACTGATAGATAGATGATAGATGACATTGTGTTGTATCCTACTGATAGATGACATTGTGTTGTATCCTACTGATAGATGATGGGATTGTGTTGTATCTACTGATAGATAGATGGCATTGTGTTGTATCCTACTGATAGATAGATGGCATTGTGTTGTATCCTACTGATAGATGACATTGTGTTGTATCCTACTGATAGATAGATGACATTGTGTTGTATCCTACTGATAGATGACATTGTGTTGTATCCTACTGATAGATGACATTGTGTTGTATCCTACTGATAGATATTGTGTTGTATCCTACTGATAGATAGATGACATTGTGTTGTATCCTACTGATAGATAGATTGTGTTGTATCCTACTGATAGATGACATTGTGTTGTATCCTACTGATAGATAGATGACATTGTGTTGTATCCTACTGATAGATGATGACATTGTGTTGTATCCTACTGATAGATGACATTGTGTTGTATCCTACTGATAGATGACATTGTGTTGTATCCTACTGATAGATGATGCATTGTGTTGTATCCTACTGATAGATAGATGCATTGTGTTGTATCCTACTGATAGATGACATTGTGTTGTATCCTATGATAGATGACATTGTGTTGTATCCTACTGATAGATGATGCATTGTGTTGTATCCTACTGATAGATAGATGACATTGTGTTGTATCCTACTGATAGATAGATATGGCATTGTGTTGTATCCTACTGACATTGTGTTGTATCCTACTGATAGATGACATTGTGTTGTATCCTACTGATAGATAGATGACATTGTGTTGTATCCTACTGATAGATAGATGACATTGTGTTGTATCCTACTGATAGATAGATGACATTGTGTTGTATCCTACTGATAGATAGATGGCATTGTGTTGTATCCTACTGATAGATGGCATTGTGTTGTATCCTACTGATAGATGACATTGTGTTGTATCCTACTGATAGATAGATGACATTGTGTTGTATCCTACTGATAGATAGATGGCATTGTGTTGTATCCTACTGATAGATAGATGGCATTGTGTTGTATCCTACTAGATAGATGACATTGTGTTGTATCCTACTGATAGATGACATTGTGTTGTATCCTACTGATAGATGGCATTGTGTTGTATCCTACTGATAGATAGATGACATTGTGTTGTATCCTACTGATAGATGACATTGTGTTGTATCATTGTGTTGTATCCTACTGATAGATGACATTGTGTTGTATCCTACTGATAGATAGATGATAGATGACATTGTGTTGTATCCTACTGATAGATGACATTGTGTTGTATCCTACTGATAGATGATGCATTGTGTTGTATCCTACTGATAGATATTGTGTTGTATCCTGATAGATGACATTGTGTTGTATCCTACTGATAGATGACATTGTGTTGTATCCTACTGATAGATGATGGCATTGTGTTGTATCCTACTGATAGATAGATGATGACATTGTGTTGTATCCTACTGATAGATGACATTGTGTTGTATCCTACTGATAGATGGCATTGTGTTGTATCCTACTGATAGATGACATTGTGTTGTATCCTACTGATAGATGATAGATAACATTGTGTTGTATCCTACTGATAGATGGCATTGTGTTGTATCCTACTGATAGATGATGCATTGTGTTGTATCCTACTGATAGATAGATGGCATTGTGTTGTATCCTACTGATAGATAGATGATGACATTGTGTTGTATCCTACTGATAGATGACATTGTGTTGTATCCTACTGATAGATGGCATTGTGTTGTATCCTACTGATAGATAGATGGCATTGTGTTGTATCCTACTGATAGATGATGGCATTGTGTTGTATCCTACTGATAGATGACATTGTGTTGTATCCTACTGATAGATGATGATAGATGGCATTGTGTTGTATCCTACTGATAGATGGCATTGTGTTGTATCCTACTGATAGATGACATTGTGTTGTATCCTACATTGTGTTGTATCCTAGATAGATGACATTGTGTTGTATCCTACTGATAGATGATGCATTGTGTTGTATCCTACTGATAGATGATGACATTGTGTTGTATCCTACTGATAGATGGCATTGTGTTGTATCCTACTTGATAGATAGATGACATTGTGTTGTATCCTACTGATAGATAGATGACATTGTGTTGTATCCTACTGATAGATAGATGACATTGTGTTGTATCCTACTGATAGATAGATGGCATTGTGTTGTATCCTACTGATAGATAGATGACATTGTGTTGTATCCTACTGATAGATGATGCATTGTGTTGTATCCTACTGATAGATAGACATTGTGTTGTATCCTACTGATAGATGATGACATTGTGTTGTATCCTACTGATAGATGACATTGTGTTGTATCCTACTGATAGATAGATGACATTGTGTTGTATCCTACTGATAGATGGCATTGTGTTGTATCCTACTGATAGATGGCATTGTGTTGTATCCTACTGATAGATAGATGGCATTGTGTTGTATCCTACTGATAGATGACATTGTGTTGTATCCTACTGATAGATGACATTGTGTTGTATCCTACTGATAGATGGCCTACTGATAGATAGATGGCATTGTGTTGTATCCTACTGATAGATAGATGTGTTGTATTGATGTTGTGTTGTATCCTACTGATAGATGGCATTGTGTTGTATCCTACTGATAGATAGATGGATAGATGACATTGTGTTGTATCCTACTGATAGATGGCATTGTGTTGTATCCTACTGATAGATGAGTGTTGTATCCTACTGATAGATGGCATTGTGTTGTATCCTACTGATAGATAGATGATAGATGACATTGTGTTGTATCCTACTGATAGATAGATGACATTGTGTTGTATCCTACTGATAGATAGATGACATTGTGTTGTATCCTACTGATAGATAGATGACATTGTGTTGTATCCTACTGATAGATAGATGACATTGTGTTGTATCCTACTGATAGATAGATGACATTGTGTTGTATCCTACTGATAGATGACATTGTGTTGTATCCTACTGATAGATAGATGGCATTGTGTTGTATCCTACTGATAGATGGCATTGTGTTGTATCCTACTGATAGATAGATGGCATTGTGTTGTATCCTACTGATAGATGACATTGTGTTGTATCCTACTGATAGATAGATGGCATTGTGTTGTATCCTACTGATAGATAGATGGCATTGTGTTGTATCCTACTGATAGATAGATGGCATTGTGTTGTATCCTACTGATAGATGACATTGTGTTGTATCCTACTGATAGATAGATGGCATTGTGTTGTATCCTACTGATAGATGACATTGTGTTGTATCCTACTGATAGATGGCATTGTGTTGTATCCTACTGATAGATGGCATTGTGTTGTATCCTACTGATAGATGGCATTGTGTTGTATCCTACTGATAGATGACATTGTGTTGTATCCTACTGATAGATAGATCCTACTGATAGATGGCATTGTGTTGTATCCTACTGATAGATGATGACATTGTGTTGTATCCTACTGATAGATGACATTGTGTTGTATCCTACTGATAGATAGATGACATTGTGTTGTATCCTACTGATAGATGACATTGTGTTGTATCCTACTTAGATAGATGGCATTGTGTTGTATCCTACTGATAGATGACATTGTGTTGTATCCTACTGATAGATGATGACATTGTGTTGTATCCTACTGATAGATGGCATTGTGTTGTATCCTACTGATAGATGACATTGTGTTGTATCCTACTGATAGATGATGCATTGTGTTGTATCCTACTGATAGATGACATTGTGTTGTATCCTACTGATAGATGATGACATTGTGTTGTATCCTACTGATAGATGATGACATTGTGTTGTATCCTACTGATAGATGACATTGTGTTGTATCCTACTGATAGATAGATGACATTGTGTTGTATCCTACTGATAGATGACATTGTGTTGTATCCTACTGATAGATGATGCATTGTGTTGTATCCTACTGATAGATAGATGCATTGTGTTGTATCCTACTGATAGATGTTGTGTTGTATCCTACTGATAGATAGATGATAGATAGATGGCATTGTGTTGTATCCTACTGATAGATGACATTGTGTTGTATCCTACTGATAGATAGATGACATTGTGTTGTATCCTACTGATAGATGACATTGTGTTGTATCCTACTGATAGATGGCATTGTGTTGTACATTGTGTTGTATCCTACTGATAGATGATGGCATTGTGTTGTATCCTACTGATAGATGGCATTGATGATAGATGGCATTGTGTTGTATCCTACTGATAGATAGATGGCATTGTGTTGTATCCTACTGATAGATGACATTGTGTTGTATCCTACTGATAGATAGATGACATTGTGTTGTATCCTACTGATAGATAGATGGCATTGTGTTGTATCCTACTGATAGATGGCATTGTGTTGTATCCTACTGATAGATAGATGACATTGTGTTGTATCCTACTGATAGATGACATTGTGTTGTATCCTACTGATAGATAGATGGCATTGTGTTGTATCCTACTGATAGATGATAGATGACATTGTGTTGTATCCTACTGATAGATGACATTGTGTTGTATCCTACTGATAGATAGATTGTGTTGTATCCTACTGATAGATGACATTGTTTGTATCCTACTGATAGATGACATTGTGTTGTATCCTACTGATAGATAGATGGCATTGTGTTGTATCCTACTGATAGATAGATCCTACTGATAGATAGATGACATTGTGTTGTATCCTACTGATAGATGACATTGTGTTGTATCCTACTGATAGATAGATGACATTGTGTTGTATCCTACTGATAGATGGCATTGTGTTGTATCCTACTGATAGATGACATTGTGTTGTATCCTACTGATAGATGGCATTGTGTTGTATCCTACTGATAGATGGCATTGTGTTGTATCCTACTGATAGATGACATTGTGTTGTATCCTACTGATAGATGGCATTGTGTTGTATCCTACTGATAGATGACATTGTGTTGTATCCTACTGATAGATAGATAACATTGTGTTGTATCCTACTGATAGATGACATTGTGTTGTATCCTACTGATAGATGGCATTGTGTTGTATCCTACTGATAGATAGATAACATTGTGTTGTATCCTACTGATAGATGACATTGTGTTGTATCCTACTGATAGATGACATTGTGTTGTATCCTACTGATAGATGGCATTGTGTTGTATCCTACTGATAGATAGATAACATTGTGTTGTATCCTACTGATAGATGACATTGTGTTGTATCCTACTGATAGATGGCATTGTGTTGTATCCTACTGATAGATGACATTGTGTTGTATCCTACTGATAGATAGATTGTATCATTAGATGTTGTGTTATCCTACTGATAGATGACATTGTGTTGTATCCTACTGATAGATAGATGACATTGTGTTGTATCCTACTGATAGATGACATTGTGTTGTATCCTACTGATAGATAGATGACATTGTGTTGTATCCTACTGATAGATGACATTGTGTTGTATCCTACTGATAGATGGCATTGTGTTGTATCCTACTGATAGATAGATGACATTGTGTTGTATCCTACTGATAGATAGATGGCATTGTGTTGTATCCTACTGATAGATGACATTGTGTTGTATCCTACTGATAGATGACATTGTGTTGTATCCTACTGATAGATAGATAACATTGTGTTGTATCCTACTGATAGATGACATTGTGTTGTATCCTACTGATAGATAGATGACATTGTGTTGTATCCTACTGATAGATAGCATTGTGTTGTATCCTACTGATAGATAGCATTGTGTTGTATCCTACTGATAGATAACATTGTGTTGTATCCTACTGATAGATGACATTGTGTTGTATCCTACTGATAGATGGCATTGTGTTGTATCCTACTGATAGATGACATTGTGTTGTATCCTACTGATAGATGGCATTGTGTTGTATCCTACTGATAGATGGCATTGTGTTGTATCCTACTGATAGATAGATGACATTGTGTTGTAT
>NW_025746668.1:92500-94420 GCF_021184085.1 Oncorhynchus gorbuscha
AGGGTCTGGTGCACTTCACAGACTAGATGGCATCATGAGGGAGGAACATTATGTGGATATATTGAAGCAACATCTCAAGACATCAGTCAGGAAGTTAAAGCTTGGTCGCAAATGGGTCTTCCAGATGGACAATGACCCCAAGCATACTTCCAAAGTTGTGGCAAAATGGCTTAAGGACAACAAAGTCAAGGTATTGGAGTGGCCATCACAAAGCCCTGACCTCAATCTATGGAAAATTTTTGGGCAGAACTGAAAAAGCGTGTGTGAGCAAGGAGGCCTACAAACCTGACTGAGTTACACCAGCTCTGTCAGGAGGAATGGGCCAAAATTCACCCAACTTATTGTGGGAAGCTTGTGGAAGGCTACCCAAAACGTTTGACCCAAGTTAAGCAAGACTTCTGTCCCAATCTGCCCCTGTCTAACACAACACTATTCTCCCCTGTCTAACACAACACTACTCTCCCCTGTCTGACACAACACTACTCTCCCTGTCTAACACAACACTACTCTCCCTGTCTAACACAACACTACTCTCCCTGTCTAACACAACACTACTCTCCCCTGTCTGACACAACACTACTCTCCCCTGTCTAACACAACACTACTCTCCCTGTCTAACACAACACTACTCTCCCTGTCTAACACAACACTACTCTCCCTGTCTAACACAACACTACTCTCCCTGTCTAACACAACACTACTCTCCCCCCCCTGTCTGACACAACACTACTCTCCCCTGTCTAACACAACACTACTCTCCCCTGTCTAACACAACACTACTCTCCCCTGTCTAACACAACACTACTCTCCCCTGTCTGACACAACACTACTCTCCCCTGTCTAACACAACACTACTCTCCCCTGTCTAACACAACACTACTCTCCCCTGTCTAACACAACACTACTCTCCCCTGTCTAACACTACTCTCCCCTGTCTAACACAACACTACTCTCCCCTGTCTAACACAACACTACTCTCCCCTGTCTAACACAACACTACTCTCCCCTGTCTAACCCACTACTTCTTCTGACCAGGGCCCCTATGGCCTACAGTGCGCCGTAGAAGGAATATTTGGAATGCATCTGGTGTATCTATTGCTAGCGTATCCCGCTGGACTCATTAGATTACCCTGAAACATGTGATTTAATTGAGCTGACCCCTGAGTGACCCTTGTTAGATGACTATCTATCTACTACGCCAGATGAACCACGAGTAAACCCCATTGCCAATCCAAGATACATCACATTACGCTCTCAAAATGAATCTGTTTCAAAAGAGGAAATTAGATTAAAATCACTGGTGATTAAGATCTCTGAATAATTACGTCTAGACTTTCACAGTCGAAATGAATATGGAACAAATTAATATAGTAACATATTGGTAATGTCTGAGAGAGAGAGAGAGAGAGAGAGAGAGAGAGAGAGAGAGAGAGAGAGAGAGAGAGAGAGAGAGAGAGAGAGAGAGAGAGAGAGAGAGAGAGAGAGAGAGAGAGAGAGAGAGAGAGAGAGAGAGAGAGAGAGACATCGAGGTCGTATTAGACAGGGAGAGGTGTGTGTCGCATTAGACAGGGGAGAGGTGTGTGTGTGTGTGGTATTAGACAGGGAGAGGTGTGTGTGTGTGTGTCGTGTATTAGACAGGGGAGAGGTGTGTGTCAGGTATTAGACAGGGAGAGGTGTGTGTGTCGTGTATAGACAGGGAGAGTACAGTAGCTTGTTTAGACAGATTTTATGCTAAACAAATGCATGACACATCATATATAACCAATCGTGGAGTATGTACAGTATCTACAACACCGCAGGACAAATGGTTCTTCATTCCTCAGCATTAGTTGGTTTACATTTACACATGATTTATTGACTGTAATGACTGGATGTAATTACAGTGGAGAAGCAGATTGAAGTAATGCACGAATAGGGAGA
>NW_025746669.1:0-15000 GCF_021184085.1 Oncorhynchus gorbuscha
CATTCTGCAGATCACACTGAACTGTCTCCACGCAGACATTCATCTTGTGGAGATTGTTGTGCAGAAATGAATCCCAAATATACAGACTTCTTGACTTGAGCCCAACACGTCTCTATTGCAAAACCATACCTGTTAAATATAAAAGGGATGGCCTTATCAGTTGAAGGTAGAACCTAAAAGGCCATGATATCAGATATGAACCATTGATCTACTGTGTGTCTGTTGTCCGTTGGAGCCCCATGATCAAACATCACTCATAACATTAACCTTTTTTCCATTTTCACCTAAAATGACCCAAATCTAACTGGCTGTAGAACAGGACCTGAAGCAAGGAAATGCACATTCTTGGTACCATTTGAAACACTGAAGTTTGTGGGAAAATGTTAAATAATGTAGGAGAATAACACAGATCTGGTACAAGATAATACTAAGAAAAAATTATTTGTTCTCTATTTTCTCTTTGTTCCATTATCTTTGAAATGCAAGAGAAAGGCCATCATATATTGCAATTTAGATGTTGGCCACTAGATGGCAGCAGTGTGCGCTACATTTCAGATTGATCCAGTGAAGCATTGCAATACTGGACAATATTTTGTATCAAGTCTGCCCAAATGTGTCAAATTGGTCAATTGACATATTCAAGAGGTCCATCTGGTGTCCAATGTAGCCCCATGATCAAACAACATCACTCGTAACGTTAACCTTTATTAAGAGGTCCATATTTATGTAGAAATCACACTACAAGTTTTTCTCCTTACAAAAAGTTATTTACACTACAGTGCTGACAATTAAAATCGAACAAAATTATGAAAACTAAAAGCTTCCTTGATATAAATAAGCCTCTGAGGGGGAACAAAAAAAGCCTGGATCCTTTAATATAATGTCTCATCATCTTACAAAAATATATATATGTTAATGTCAGCTCTAATAATAATCCATCTATAACCTAAAACTAAAATATATTATTTAAGGACCTGTATGTTTGTCAGACCTGCAGAGTACCAGTGCTTCTGGCCCTAAGTGCTTTGACAGTTCACAGATATTAGCCTGAGTCCCAGATCAGTTTATGCGTTCTTGGCAAAGCCAACTCCTACTGTACGGTCAACAATGAGACAATACAAACTGATCTGGGACCAGGCTACACAGTTATGGACAGGCACTGAGGAATGTTACATTTGCAATGTATTCATTCGGTAACAGAACAGAGCAAGTGTGCATCCTAAAGGGCTCCCTATGTCCAATATAGTGCACTACTTTTGAACAGATCTCTCTCCTATGGGCCCTGGTCACAAAGTAGATCCCTATATAGGGAATAGGCGCCAGTTAGGATGCAGACCAACAGAGCTTTACGTGTTCCTTAGAATACATCACATACCGTGTTGATATCATGGTTTAATATCTGTCTTCTCCTTCCTTTAGATGGGATGAAAACAGAACCCCGAAGAGACATGTTAAAACACTATGTACAAAGATCAGTAGAAACAGTCTTTCTGATGCTGCTCATGCAGGTGGTGTTTAAAGGAGAGGGAGGAGCGGCGCGGGGGGCCAGGAGGCCGTGTTTCCGGGGGGGTGACTGGGGCCTTTGTGTAAAGAGAAGTGTCTTTGTCCCGGGGTTTGTCCGGTCTGGGCTGGGGTTGGGCCCGGAACTGGGGTGTAGGGGTCCTGCTCTCTGTGTGGCTGGAGGCCAGGCTTGAAGAAGATAGAAGGGGTGCAGGGGAGGGCGTCAAAAAGGGGTAGGGGTGTGGGTAAGGACAGGTGTGTGGGTAAGGACAGGGGTGTGGGTAAGGACAGGTGTGTGGGTAAGGACAGGGGTGTGGGTAAGGACAGGTATGTGGGTAAGGACAGGTGTGTGGGTAAGGACAGGGGTGTGGCAGAGTTTGCGTGAGGGAGAGGGACTGGGGGTACGAATGGAAGCCGGGCTGGGTTTGAAGGGGGGAGAGTGTGTAGAAGTGGGACTAGATTTGGGAGAGGGGGTACAAGAGGATGACGGACTGGGTTTGGGAGAGGATGGGGGTGGAGGTGGGGGAGGGTTTGAGTGAGGAAGACAAGGAAGAGTGTGTGGTAGTGGTTTGATGTAATTCTGAGTGGTGGTGGTGGTGGTAGTGGGGATGATGGTGGTGTGATTTGGGTTTGGTGTCCTGGAAAGACGATTTGGAGGGAGTTAGGGGGTGATGGGAGTTGGTAGGGGGCGATGGGTGAGGTGACAGAGGGCTTGGGCAGCCTTATATCCGCAGGTTGAGGTTCCACTTTGACCTCCGGGTGGGCAGTGTCTCTGTCTGTGGGGTTTGGGGTCCGTGAGAGGAGCTGTAGTCCCTCCCATCAAGGCATCCCCAAACTGCTCCTGTTTGACTCGTAGCGTCGACACGTCCACCTTCCTCTCCTCCTCGGCCGGAGGCTCTTGGTGGTATTGTTTTAAGCGGATGTGCCATGCCAGGCTGCAGACAGCAGAGACAGTCTTGAACTGATGAACCACACTACGAGGGATGTAGTAGATGTCGTTGTCGTACAGCTGGATACGGGCGTAGCGGATCCCTCGCGTCTCAGCTGGTTCAGCTTAGCGTCGTCCACCCACTGCACACTGAGGGAGAGAGAGAGTTAGTGTTCTCACTGCACACTGAGGAGAGAGAGAGTTAGACAGTGTTCTCACCATAGACACTGAGGGAGAGAGAGAGAGTTAGACAGTGTTCTCACTGCACACACTGAGGGAGAGAGAGAGAGTTAGACAGTGTTCTCACCATAGACACTGAGGGAGAGAGAGAGAGTTAGACAGTGTTCTCACTGCACACACTGAGGGAGAGAGAGAGAGTTAGACAGTTTTCTCACCATAGACACTGAGGGAGAGAGAGAGAGTTAGACAGTGTTCTCACCATAGACACTGAGGGAGAGAGAGAGAGTTAGACAGTGTTCTCACTGCACACACTGAGGGAGAGAGAGAGTTAGACAGTTTTCTCACCATAGACACTGAGGGAGAGAGAGAGAGTTAGACAGTGTTCTCACCATAGACACTGAGGGAGAGAGAGAGTTAGACAGTGTTCTCACCATAGACACTGAGGGAAAGAGAGAGAGTTAGACAGTGTTCTCACCATAGACACTGAGGGAGAGAGAGAGAGTTAGACAGTGTTCTCACCATAGACACTGAGGGAGAGAGAGAGAGTTAGACAGTGTTCTCACCATAGACACTGAGGGAGAGAGAGAGAGAGTTAGACAGTGTTCTCACCATAGACACTGAGGGAGAGAGAGAGAGTTAGACAGTGTTCTCACCATAGACACTGAGGGAGAGAGAGAGAGAGTTAGACAGTGTTCTCACCATAGACACTGAGGGAGAGAGAGAGTTAGACAGTGTACTCACCATAGACACTGAGGGAGAGAGAGAGAGTTAGACAGTGTTCTCACCATAGACACTGAGGGATGGAGAGAGAGTTAAGACAGTGTTCTCACCATAGTCACTGAGGGAGAGAGAGATAGTTAGACAGTGTTCTCACCATAGTCACTGAGGGAGAGAGAGATAGTTAGACAGTGTTCTCACCATAGACACTGAGGGAGAGAGAGTTAGACAGTGTTCTCACCATAGACACTGAGGGATGGAGAGAGAGTTAGACAGTGTTCTCACCATAGTCACTGAGGGAGAGAGAGATAGTTAGACAGTGTTCTCACCATAGACACTGGGGATTTTTCTCAATGTGCATCTTTTTCACCTCAAAACACACTGGAGGAGAAGATGCACTGAGCTGTTCCCATATTGTTCTAAACCAGGGGAGTCGTTCAATCACTAGTGCTGAAGGATCCAGCTCTGGGTTGAACATTTGTTAAAGCAAACGCAGACGGATGCTGTGAAATCACCTCTCAGCTGCTCCTAACTAAAACAAAACGGCAGCTTAAGAGACACTAATGGAGGACAGGCCCTGAGCCCTCCTGGAGGGTCTCCTTAATGGAGGACAGGCCCTGAGCCCTCCTGGAGGGTCTCTTTAATGGAGGACAGGCCCTGAGCCCTCCTGGAGGGTCTCTTTAATGGAGGACAGGCCCTGAGCCCTCCTGGAGGGTCTCCTTAATGGAGGACAGGCCCTGAGCCCTCCTGGAGGGTCTCTTTAATGGAGGACAGGCCCTGAGCCCTCCTGGAGGGTCTCTTTAATGGAGGACAGGCCCTGAGCCCTCCTGGAGGGTCTCCTTAATGGAGGACAGGCCCTGAGCCCTCCTGGAGGGTCTCTTTAATGGAGGACAGGCCCTGAGCCCTCCTGGAGGGTCTCTTTAATGGAGGACAGGCCCTGAGCCCTCCTGGAGGGTCTCTTTAATGGAGGACAGGCCCTGAGCCCTCCTGGAGGGTCTCTTTAATGGAGGACAGGCCCTGAGCCCTCCTGGAGGGTCTCTTTAATGGAGGACAGGCCCTGAGCCCTCCTGGAGGGTCTATTTAATGGAGGACAGGCCCTGAGCCCCAAAACCAATTCTTTCTTTGGCCGCCTCTCCTTCCAGTTCTCTGCTGCCAATGACTGGAACGAACTACAAAAATCTCTGAAACTGGAAACACTTATCTCCCTCACTAGCTTTAAGCACCAACTGTCAGAGCAGCTCACAGATTACTGCACCTGTACATAGCCCACCTATAATTTAGCCCAAACAACTACCTCTTTCCCAACTTTATTTTATTTATTTATTTATTTTGCTCCTTTGCACCCCATTATTTTTATTTCTACTTTGCACATTCTTCCATTGCAAAACTACCATTCCAGTGTTTTACTTGCTATATTGTATTTACTTTGCCACCATGGCCTTTTGCCTTTACCTCCCTTATCTCACCTCATTTGCTCACATTGTATATAGACTTGTTTATAATGTATTATTGACTGTATGTTTGTTTTACTCCATGTGTAACTCTGTGTCGTTGTATGTGTCGAACTGCTTTGCTTTATCTTGGCCAGGTCGCAATTGTAAATGAGAACTTGTTCTCAACTTGCCTACCTGGTTAAATAAAGGTGTTCTCAACTAGCCTACCTGGTTAAATAAAGGTGTTCTCAACTAGCCTGCCTGGTTAAATAAAGGTGTTCTCAACTTGCCTACCTGGTTAAATAAAGGTGTTCTCAACTTGCCTGCCTGGTTAAATAAAGGTGTTCTCAACTTGCCTACCTGGTTAAATAAAGGTGTTCTCAACTTGCCTGCCTGGTTAAATAAAGGTGTTCTCAACTAGCCTACCTGGTTAAATAAAGGTGTTCTCAACTTGCCTACCTGGTTAAATAAAGGTGTTCTCAACTTGCCTACCTGGTTAAATAAAGGTGTTCTCAACTTGCCTACCTGGTTAAATAAAGGTGTTCTCAACTTGCCTACCTGGTTAAATAAAGGTGTTCTCAACTAGCCTACCTGGTTAAATAAAGGTGTTCTCAACTTGCCTACCTGGTTAAATAAAGGTGTTCTCAACTTGCCTACCTGGTTAAATAAAGGTGTTCTCAACTTGCCTACCTGGTTAAATAAAGGTGAAATAAAAAATTGAGCGGTAGCCCTGATTCTCACAGACGCCTTTAATGTAGGACAGGCCCTCCTGGAGGATCACTTTAATGTAGGACAGGCCCTCCTGGAGGATCACTTTAATGTAGGACAGGCCCTCCTGGAGGATCACTTTAATGTAGGACAGGCCCTGAGCCCTCCTGGAGGATCACTTTAATGTAGGACAGGCCCTGAGCCCTCCTGGAGGATCACTTTAATGTAGGACAGGCCCTGAGCCCTCCTGGAGGATCACTTTAATGTAGGACAGGCCCTGAGCCCTCCTGGAGGATCACTTTAATGTAGGACAGGCCCTGAGCCCTCCTGGAGGATCACTTTAATGTAGGACAGGCCCTCCTGGAGGATCACTTTAATGTAGGACAGGCCCTCCTGGAGGATCACTTTAATGTAGGACAGGCCCTGAGCCCTCCTGGAGGATCACTTTAATGTAGGACAGGCCCTCCTGGAGGATCACTTTAATGCAGGACAGGCCCTCCTGGAGGATCACTTTTATGTAGGACAGGCCCTCCTGGAGGATCACTTTAATGTAGGACAGGCCCTCCTGGAGGATCACTTTAATGTAGGACAGGCCCTCCTGGAGGATCACTTTAATGTAGGACAGGCCCTCCTGGAGGATCACTTTAATGTAGAACAGGCCCTGAGCCCTCCTGGAGGATCACTTTAATGTAGGACAGGCCCTGAGCCCTCCTGGAGGATCACTTTAATGTAGGACAGGCCCTCCTGGAGGATCACTTTAATGTAGGACAGGCCCTGAGCCCTCCTGGAGGATCACTTTAATGTAGGACAGGCCCTCCTGGAGGATCCTTTAATGTAGGACAGGCCCTCCTGGAGGATCACTTTAATGTAGGACAGGCCCAGGCCCTCCTGGAGGATCACTTTAATGTAGGACAGGCCCTCCTGGAGGATCTTTAATGCAGGACAGGCCCTCCTGGAGGATCACTTTAATGTAGGACAGGCCCTCCTGGAGGATCACTTTAATGTAGGACAGGCCCTCCTGGAGGATCACTTTAATGTAGGACAGGCCCTCCTGGAGGATCACTTTAATGTAGAACAGGCCCTGAGCCCTCCTGGAGGATCACTTTAATGTAGGACAGGCCCTCCTGGAGGATCACTTTAATTAGGACAGGCCCTCCTGGAGGATCACTTTAATGTAGGACAGGCCCTCCTGGAGGATCACTTTAATGTAGAACAGGCCCTGAGCCCTCCTGGAGGATCACTTTAATGTAGGACAGGCCCTCCTGGAGGATCACTTTAATGTAGGACAGGCCCTCCTGGAGGATCACTTTAATGTAGGACAGGCCCAGCCCTCCTGGAGGATCACTCCTGGAGGATCACTTTAATGTAGGACAGGCCCTCCTGGAGGATCACTTTAATGTAGGACAGGCCCTCCTGGAGGATCACTTTACTGTAGGACAGGCCCTGAGCCCTCCTGGAGGATCACTTTAATGTAGGACAGGCCCTCCTGGAGGATCACTTTACTGTAGGACAGGCCCTGAGCCCTCCTGGAGGATCACTTTAATGTAGGACAGGCCCTGAACCCTCCTGGAGGATCACTTTAATGTAGGACAGGCCCTCCTGGAGGATCACTTTAATGTAGGACAGGCCCTGAACCCTCCTGGAGGATCACTTTAATGTAGGCCCTGAGCCCTCCTGGAGGATCACTTTAATGTAGGACAGGCCCTCCTGGAGGATCACTTTAATGTAGGCCTGAACCCTCCTGGAGGATCACTTTAATGTAGGACAGGCCCTGAGCCCTGCTGGAGGATCACTTTAATGTAGGACAGGCCCTGAGCCCTCCTGGAGGATTACTTTAATGTAGGACAGGCCCTGAGCCCTCCTGGAGGATCACTTTAATGTAGGACAGGCCCTGAACCCTCCTGAAGGATCACTTTAATGTAGGCCCTGAACCCTCCTGGAGGATCACTTTAATGTAGGCCCTGAGCCCCCCTGGAGGATCACTTTAATGTAGGACAGGCCCTGAGCTCTCCTGGAGGATCACTTTAATGTAGGACAGGCACTGAACCCTCCTGGAGTATCACTTTAATGTAGGACAGGCCCTGAGCCCTCCTGGAGGATCACTTTAATGTAGGCCCTGAGCCCTCCTGGAGGATCACTTTAATGTAGGCCCTGAACCCTCCTGGAGGATCACTTTAATGTAGGCCCTGCACCCTCCTGGAGGATCACTTTAATGTAGGACCTGAGCCCTCCTGGAGGATCACTTTAATGTAGGACCTGAGCCCTCCTGGAGGATCACTTTAATGTAGGCCTGAACCCTCCTGGAGGATCACTTTAATGTAGGCCCTGAGTCCTCCTGGAAGATCACTTTAATGTAGGACAGGCACTGATCCCTCCTGGAGGATCACTTTAATGTAGGACAGGCACTGAGCCCTCCTGGAGGATCACTTTAATGTAGGACAGGCCCTGAGCCCTCCTGGAGGATCACTTTAATGCAGGCACTGAGCCCTCCTGGAGGACCACTTTAATGTAGGCCCTGAGCCCTCCTGGAGGGTCTCTGTTGGAGACAGCACAGTGTAGTGCCACATCTAGCCAGAGGGTGGCAGTACAGTGCATAGGGCTGTGGATAAGCTACCTTGTTTCATGCAATATCAAATCAAATGTTTTGTCACATGAGCTAAATACAACCTGTGTAGATCTTACAGTGAAATGCTTACTTACAAGCCCTTAACCAACAATGCAGTTAAGAAAAATAAGAAATAAAAGTAACTAATAATTAAAGAGCAGCAGTAAAATAACCGTAGCGAGGCAATATACAAGGGGCCACGTCTTGGCCACGTTCTGTTATAATCTCCACCTGGCACAGCCAGAAGAGGACTGGCCACCCCACATATGCTCTCTCTAATTCTCTCTTTCTTTCTCTCTCTCGGAGGACCTGAGCCCTAGGACCGTGCCCCAGGACTACCTGACATGATGGCTCCTTGCTGTCCCCAGTCCATCTGACTGTGCTGCTGCTCCAGTTTCAACTGTTCTGCCTTATTATTATTTGACCATGCTGGTCATTTATGAACATTTGAACATCTTGGTCATGTTCTGTTATAATCTCTACCCGGCACAGCCAGAAGAGGACTGGCCACCCCACATAGCCCGGTTCCTCTCTAGGTTTCTTCCTAGGTTTTGGCCTTTCTAGGGAGTTTTTCCTAGCCACCGTGCTTTTACACCTGCATTGTTTGCTGTTTGGGGTTTTAGGCTGGGTTTCTGTACAGCACTTTGAGATATCAGCTGATGTACGAAGGGCTATATAAATAAATTTGATTTGATTTGATTTGATTTGGGTACCGGTACAGAGTTAATCTACGGGGGGCACCGGTTAGTCGAGGTAATTGAGGTAATATGTACATTAGGGTAGAGTTATTAAAGTGCATAGACCACAGAGTAGCAGCAGCATAAAAGATGGGGGGAGGGGGGGCAATGCAAGTAGTCTGGGTGGCCATTTGATTAGCTGTTCAGTAGTCTTATGGTTTGGGGGTAGAAGCTGTTTAGAAGCCTCTTGGACCTAGGACTTGGCGCTCCGGTACCGCTTGCCGTGCGGTAGCAGAGAGAACAGTCTATGACTAGGGTGGCTGGAGTCTGACATGTTTTAGGGCCATCCTCTGACACCACCTGAAATAGTGGTCCTGGATGGCAGAAAGCTTGGCCTCAGTGATGTACTGGGCCGTACGCACTACCCTCTGTGATGCCTTGCGATCGGAGGCCGAGCAGTTGCCATACCAGGCAGTGATGTAACCAGGATGCTCCCGATCCTCCTTTTCCTGTCCACAATCATCTCTTTAGTTTTGATCATGTTGAGGAGAGGTTTTTGTCCTGGCACCACATGGCCAGGTCTCTTACCTCCTCCCTATGTGCTGTCTCATGGTTGTTGGTGATCAGGTCTACCACTGATGTGTCATCAGCAAACTTAATGATTACAGATTATGGCCCTGAGCCCATTGGAATCCACGAGGAGACTACGTGGCAGGCTGACTACCTGTTACGCGAGTGCAGCAAGGAGCCAAGGTAAGTTGATAGCTAGCATTAAACTTTTAAAAAACATCAATCTTGGCAAATATTGCACTTTTACTTTCTTCTCCAACACTTTGTTTTTGCATTATTTAAACCAAATTGAACATGTTTAATTTATTTGAGACTAAATTGATGTTATTGAATTATTACAAATAAATAATAAATAAATGAATATATATATATAAATCGTCCGATTAATCGGTACCGGCTTTTTTTGGTCCTCCAATAATCGGTATTCGTGTTGAAAAATCATAATCGGTCAACCTCTAATCTCCGCCAGGCATCTCCACAAGTCATCCGACTCATTAAAGAAATGTTCTTCATCAAGTTCGAAGTGAGTAATCGCTGTTCTGTTTTCCAGAAGCTTTCAGTCATAAGAGACAGAATAAGTTACAAAATAAGTTACAAAAAAATGCAAGAAAAAAAAAATAAAAATAGCAGAGTTGTTTAAGAGCCCATGAAACAGCAGCCATTGTCTCCGCTGCCTTCTTAACCAATAGAAACGAGGTAGAGGACAGGTGCAGCTCACCTGGGACAGAGGTGGTTCGTGCAGGTCCAGTTGTAACCTCTGGACGACATTAGGGAAGTCTCCAGCATGGAAACAGATCACGTCTTTGGTAACGCGAGGGGGCTCCGCGCTACAGAGACAGAGAGAAGATACATTATAACCATTGATTTCCAATCAGATTATGCAGCGGTCTTGTAACGGATTAGTTGGACGATAGTTGGATACTAAATACAGCCTCAATAGGCCTACAGTTTAAAGTCATTTATACCAAGCAACGTATCTAAAGATAATACATTATCATATGTCCGGGTGTTAAAACTACCCACCTCTCTCCACAGCGCACGGCCTTGAGCACCCCTACAGCGGCGGTGGTCTGCCTCTCGAAGCCCTGTCCGATGTGGTCAGCGTGGGCACGCGTCCGGTCATCGAACAGCATCTCACGAGGCTCGCTGGCCCGAGGTAGGTACTGCAGGTTCTTGATCTCATTGGTTGACCTGGAGGAGGAGAGGACATTGAGATTAACACAAACTTCTATAGCAGGCGGCCATATTAAGACCAAAATAATCAATCAATCATCAATTACTATATGATACTGATATATGATACTATATAACAGATGCTTTATCCTGATCCGGCATCATGCCTCTGGAGAGCTAGTCTAGGATATCCCTGACCTTGTAGTTTAGTAAGCTGTCTGGTTCTAGAGACCACTGGAGAGCTAGTCTAGGATATCCCTGACCTTGTAGTTTAGTAAGCTGTCTGGTTCTAGAGACCACTGGAGAGCTAGTCTAGGATATCCCTGACCTTATAGTTTAGTAAGCTGTCTGGTTCTAGAGACCACTGGAGAGCTAGTCTAGGATATCCCTGACCTTATAGTTTAGTAAGCTGTCTGGTTCTAGAGACCACTGGAGAGCTAGTCTAGGATATCCCTGACCTTATAGTTTAGTAAGCTGTCTGGTTCTAGAGACCACTGGAGAGCTAGTCTAGGATATCCCTGACCTTATAGTTTAGTAAGCTGTCTGGTTCTAGAGACCACTGGAGAGCTAGTCTAGGATATCCCTGACCTTATAGTTTAGTAAGCTGTCTGGTTCTAGAGACCACTGGAGAGCTAGTCTAGGATATCCCTGACCTTATAGTTTAGTAAGCTGTCTGGTTCTAGAGACCACTGGAGAGCTAGTCTAGGATATCCCTGACCTTATAGTTTAGTAAGCTGTCTGGTTCTAGAGACCACTGGAGAGCTAGTCTAGGATATCCCTGACCTTATAGTTTAGTAAGCTGTCTGGTTCTAGAGACCACTGGAGAGCTAGTCTAGGATATCCCTGACCTTATAGTTTAGTAAGCTGTCTGGTTCTAGAGACCACTGGAGAGCTAGTCTAGGATATCCCTGACCTTATAGTTTAGTAAGCTGTCTGGTTCTAGAGACCACAGGAGAGCTAGTCTAGGATATCCCTGACCTTGTAGCTTAGTAAGCTGTCTGGTTCTAGAGACCACTGGAGTGCCGGAAGTAAGCTGTCTGGTCCCAGTGACCACCGGAGTGCCGGAAGTAAGCTGTCTGGTCCCAGAGACCACCGGAGTAAGCTGTCTGGTTCTAGAGACCACCAGAGAGCCGGAAGTAAGCTGTCTGGTTCAGAGACCACCAGAGAGCCTGAAGTAAGCTGTCTGGTTCTAGAGACCACCAGAGAGCCTGAAGTAAGCTGTCTGGTCCCAGAGACCACAAGAGAGCCTGAGTAAACTGTCTGGGCCCCAGAGACCACCAGAGAGCCTGAAGTAAGCTGTCTCCCCAGTAAAGCACATTAACACCTGATTCAACAAATTTAATGGAATCAATGGAACGGAGTCAAACGTTGTTTCCATGTGTTGGATGTGTTTGATACCATTCCACTGATTCCATTCCAGCCATTACAATGAGCCTGCCTTCCTATTGCTCCTCCCACCAGCCTCCTCTGAAGCCCACACACACTGCAGCGCTCCAGAACTAGGAATATACCGCAATGTCCTACAGCGAGACACCCATGAGCGACCCCACAGCGCCAGTGTTTAGTCTAGAGAGAGAGAAGTAAGCTGTCGCCGCCAGTGTAAAGGCAGTGTGAGTACATCCTCACATTTAACATACATTACACTAGAGAACATCACGTGGTGAAACAACCAACGAGGAGATAGTGCTGTGTCACAAATCACACCATATTCCCTATATCTAGAGCCCTACAGTAGTGTACTATATAAGCTGGGTTAGTGTGCCATTTGTGATGTAACCGGAGAGCCGAAGCACTGTTTACATTTAAGTATGCAGAAGTAGAGTAGGACAGGACTTCTGCCTGCCTGGATGAAGTAATACATGTAAAGCTGAGACCCAGAGAAAAGGTTTCAACAGAAGAAACAGACAGCACTCTGGGGAGGGAGAAGAGGGGAGGGAGGAAGAGGGAGGGAGGAAGAGGAGGGTGTTTGATACCATTCCAGGAAGAGGGAGGGAGCAGGGGAGGGAGGAAGCCAGTGGGAGGGAGAAGCCAGTGGGGGAGGGAGGAAGAGGAGAGGGAGAAGAGGGGGGAGGGAGGAAGAGCACTGGGAGGGAGACTTCTGCCTGCCTGGATGAAGTAATACATGTAAAGCTGAGACCCAGGGGGAGGAAGAGAAGACTCTGGGGAGGGAGAGGGGGAGGGGGAGGGAGAAGAGGGGGAAGAGGGAGGGAGAAGAGGGGAGGGAGGAAGAGGGAGAGGAGGGGGAGGGAGAAGAGGGAGGGAGGAGAGGGGGGGGAGGGAGGGAGGGAGGGAGAAGAGGGAGGGAGAAGAGGGGGAGGGAGAAGAGGGGGAGGGAGAAGAGGGGGGAGGGAGGAAGAGGGGGGAAGAGGGAGGGAGAAGAGGGGGGGAAGAGGGGGAGAGGGGGGGAGGGGGGAGGGGGAAGAGGGGAGGGGGAGAGGGGGAGGGAGAAGAGGGGAGGAGAGAAGGGGGGAGGGAGGAAGCGCAGCATTTTTGGGCTCCTGTGCATGAAGCGATTGGCCACGGCTATTTGGTCATACTGTTCGAGTCAGGAGAGAGAGTAGTCACTGTTCTACAGTATCTATTTATTTTATTTAACCAGGCAAGTCAGTTAAGAACAAATTCTTATTTACAATGACGGCCTACTGGGGAACAGTGGGTTAACTGCCTTGTTCAGGGGCAGAACAACAGACTTTTACCTTGTCTGCTCAGGATTTAGATTTTGCAACCTTTCGGTTACTAGTCCAACGCTCTAACCACTATGCTACCTGCCACCCCATCTATGAGGACAGACAGTGAGGTACTAGTCACTATACTACAGTATCTATGAGGACAGACAGTGAGGTACTAGTCACTATACTACAGTATCTATGAGGACAGACAGTGAGGTACTAGTCACTATACTACAGTATCTATGGGGACAGACAGTGAGGTACTAGTCACTATACTACAGTATCTATGGGGACAGACAGTGAGGTACTAGTCACGGTACTACAGTATCTATGAGGACAGACAGTGAGGTACTAGTCACTGTACTACAGTATCTATGGGGACAGACAGTGAGGTACTAGTCACGGTATTACAGTATCTATGGGGACAGACAGTGAGGTACTTGTCACTGTACTGCATTATCTATGGGGACAGACAGTGAGGTACTAGTCACTGTACTACATTATCTATGAGGACAGACAGTGAGGTACTAGTCACGGTACTACAGTATCTATGGGGACAGACAGTGAGGTACTAGTCACTGTACTACAGTATCTATGGGGACAGACAGTGAGGTACTAGTCACTGTACTACAGTATCTATGGGGACAGACAGTGAGGTACTAGTCACTATACTACATTATCTAGGAGGACAGACAGTGAGGTACTAGTCACTATACTACATTATCTATGGGGACAGACAGTGAGGTACTAGTCACTATACTACATTATCTAGGAGGACAGACAGTGAGGTACTAGTCACTATACTACATTATCTATGGGGACAGACAGTGAGGTACTAGTGAAGGTGATGAAGTCAACTTGGTGAGACTTATTTCATGGCAAGGTGAGGGTGGAAACTGAGAAGGCAGACAGAGTGAAAACTCAGAAATCTGCTATGGCTGTTTTGGGTCAGAAAGTGAAGTGTTATTTTCCCACTACTTGGTCAAGTGGCTATATATATATATATATATATATATATATATATTCATCTATCTTCCTGGGAACAGCTGTAAAAGAGGCCTTCTCTTCAGTCAAGGTCTCCATGTTTGTCTCGGTCTTTCACAGTTCCATGCCTGTGTACAGTATGATCCATGTCTGTCTCTGTCTTTCACAGTTCCATGCCTGTGTACAGTATGATCCATGTTTGTCTGTCTTTCACAGTTCCATGCCTGTGTACAGTATGATCTATGTTTGTCTGTCTTTCACAGTTCCATGCCTGTGTACAGTATGATCCATGTCTGTCTCTTGTCTTTCACAGTTCCATGCCTGTGTACAGTATGATCCATGTCTGTCTCTTGTCTTTCACAGTTCCATGCCTGTGTACAGTATGATCCATAAACCATGTGTTACTGTGTCCTATAAAAGATCCCTGAGGATTCCCTGAGCATGAAGACTCATCCTATAAATAAATCATACATTTTACAGGATGCCGTCATGCAGCCAAAACACTGTGTGTGTGTGTGTGTGTGTGTGTGTGTGTGTGTGTGTGTGTGTGTGTGTGTGTGTGTGTGTGTGTGTGTGTGTGTGTGTGTGTGTGTGTGTGTGTGTGTGTGTGTGTGTGTGTGTGTGTGTGTGTGTGTGTGTGTGTGTGTGTGTGTGTGTGTGTGTGTGTGTGTGTGTGTGTGTGTGTGTGTGTGTGAGAGAGGGAGAGAGGGAGAGAGGGAGAGATCCAGCCATCAGGTCTGACATGTGTTCCTGACAGCCTGTAGTCTTGTAAACCCCACCCTAGGCAACAGTGAAGAAGGCGGGGTGTTCAGGCAGGTAGTCTGGGGAACCATGAACCTTTAGCTCCCATTTCCCT
>NW_025746669.1:20000-94113 GCF_021184085.1 Oncorhynchus gorbuscha
GGGTACGCCAGAGTTACAACGGGGGAGGAGTAGAGTGTTAGATAGAGGTGTGTGAGAAAACACACAGGAACAGGAAAGAGGAAACATCATCTTTCAGACATCCATCAAAACCAATGCTTTTTTGTTGTTGTTGAAAAACCATAATTACCCTTCTCAACCACTAGAGGGCAACTTTCCTTTGTTTATAGATCCAATGAGTTGAATTCTCCCTAAACAATGTGGCCCGAACTAAAGTATTTTTGAAACCTAGCGAAAATGACTAAATCCAACGTATTACCTATAGATTGATATTATCTATAAAATGATGGATCTATATCATTATTCTGTGTCAGGGCTACTCACCTCTAGGAAGGGTGACTCCTCCAGCATAGAGATGAACTCTGGGAAGTAATCCCCCACCTCCTCGTCCACTGCCCCCACCAGACTGATCTGGCGCATGGCACCTGCCCGGTACGTCCCGTGGCTGTACGTTCTCTTTACCTAGAACACATAGTAGAGCACAGTAAAACAGTCAGTAAAACAGTCAGTAAACAGTCAGAAGACCAGTCAGTAAACAGTCAGAAGACCAGTCAGAAGACCAGTCAGAAGACCAGTCAGTAAACAGTCAGAAGACCAGTCAGTAAACAGTCAGAAGACCAGTCAGTAAACAGTCAGAAGACCAGTCAGTAAACAGTCAGAAGACCAGTCAGAAGACCAGTCAGTAAACAGTCAGAAGACCAGTCAGTAAGACCAGTCAGTAAACAGTCAGAAGACCAGTCAGTAAACCAGTCGGTAAGACCAGTCAGTAAACAGTCAGTAAGACCAGTCACCAAACAGTCAGTAAGACCAGTCAGTAAACAGTCAGAAGACCAGTCTGTAAACAGTCAGAAAGACCAGTCAGGAAACAGTCAGAAAGACCAGTCAGGAAACAGTCAGAAAGACCAGTCTACTGGAGTGTTGAGGTCTAGACAAAAACATTCAAGTCAGTTGAACTGAATACGTACAGTACTCGTTCCCCTGAGGACTGATGGCCAACCCCTACCCCTAACCAGAGAGATGCAGTGTGTGTTGGTGTGAAGGCTGGGCCATGTACAGAGCACTACTTCATGAGGACATCTGCTGTTACAGCGGTATCAGTAGTGTGAAAGCTGATGCTGTACAGTAATGATACTGGGAGATCAGACACTGCTCTGGTACTGGGGGGGGGGGGAGTTTACCACCTGCCACTGGTAACCCCCCCCCACTGGAGCCAAGTAATACTGCAGCTCTCCTCTTCAACAGCCTCTCCTTCCCCTCGTTCTGATTCTACACCATTACGAGTAGACCCAGTGAATGTCAGGACAGAGAGAGACAGTCACAATAGACCCAGTGACTGTCAGGACAGAGAGAGACAGTCACAATAGACCCAGTGACTGTCAGGACAGAGAGACAGTCACAATAGACCCAGTGACTGTCAGGACAGAGAGAGACAGTCACAATAGACCCAGTGACTGTCAGGACAGAGAGAGACAGTCACAATAGACCCAGTGAGGGGCTGACTGTCAGGACAGAGAGAGACAGTCACAATAGACCCAGTGAGGGGCTGACTGTCAGGACAGAGAGAGACAGTCACAATAGACCCAGTGAGGGGCTGACTGTCAGGACAGAGAGAGACAGTAACAATAGACCCAGTGAGGGGCTGACTGTCAGGAGAATGAGATTCCACAACTGCACATGACCTGCTAGTGCAATTACATCAGAGTAGTTACCATTCAAATCAAATCAAATGTTATTGGTCACATACACATGGTTAGCAGATGTTATTGATCACATATACATGGTTAGCAGATGTTATTGGTCACATACACATGGTTAGCAGATGTTAATGGTCACATACACATGGTTAGCAGATGTTAATGGTCACATACACATGGTTAGCAGATGTTATTGGTCACATACACATGGTTAGCAGATGTTATTGATCACATACACATGGTTAGCAGATGTTATTGGTCACATACACATGGTTAGCAGATGTTATTGGTCACATACACATGGTTAGCAGATGTTATTGGTCACATACACATGGTTAGCAGATGTTATTGGTCACATACACATGGTTAGCAGATGTTATTGGTCACATACACATGGTTAGCAGATGTTATTGGTCACATACACATGGTTAGCAGATGTTATTGATCACATACACATGGTTAGCAGATGTTATTGGTCACATGGTTAGCAGATGTTATTGGTCACACACACATGGTTAGCAGATGTTATTGGTCACACACACATGGTTAGCAGATGTTATTGCGAGTGTAGTGAAATGCTTGTGCTTCTAGATCCGACAGTTGTAGCTATTCCTATTCTGAGACACAGAGAGCAGCCATTCAAAGAGCTGGTAGCGCTAGCTAACCTGTTTTACACAGTACAGCTGTCACCCAGTAGTAACAAGCCCTGTTGAATAGCTAGAAGTGCATCCCGGTCTCCTTCACTGTCTCACTTTGTTCCCACAGATCTGAGTACATCTGCTGAAAGGATGGAAGGAAAGAACAGAGGTTTTATAGCAGAGAACCACAAACCCCCCTCCTGTCTGTCTCTGGACCGTAGGCCCTAGAGTCACAAACCCCCCTCCTGTCTGTCTCTGGACCGTAGGCCCTAGAGTCACAGAGAACCACAAACCCCCCTCCTGTCTGTCTCTGGACCGTAGGCCCTAGAGTCACAGAGAACCACAAACCCCCCTCCTGTCTGTCTCTGGACCGTAGGCCCTAGAGTCACAGAGAACCACAAACCCCCTCCTGTCTGTCTCTGGACCGTAGGCCCTAGAGTCACAGAGAACCACAAACCCCCTCCTGTCTGTCTCTGGACCGTAGGCCCTAGAGTCACAAACCCCCTCCTGTCTGTCTCTGGACCGTAGGCCCTAGAGTCAGAGAACCACAAACCCCCTCCTGTCTGTCTCTGGACCGTAGGCCCTAGAGAGTCACAAACCCCCTCCTGTCTGTCTCTGGACCGTAGGCCCTAGAGTCACAGAGAACCACAAACCCCCTCCTGTCTGTCTCTGGACCGTAGGCCCTAGAGTCACAGAGAACCACAAACCCCCTCCTGTCTGTCTCTGGACCGTAGGCCCTAGAGTCACAGAGAACCACAAACCCCCTCCTGTCTGTCTCTGGACCGTAGGCCCTAGAGTCACAGAGAACCACAAACCCCCTCCTGTCTGTCTCTGGACCGTAGGCCCTAGAGTCACAAACCCCCTCCTGTCTGTCTCTGGACCGTAGGCCCTAGAGTCACAGAGAACCACCCCCTCCTGTCTGTCTCTGGACCGTAGGCCCTAGAGTCACAAACCCCCTCCTGTCTGTCTCTGGACCGTAGGCCCTAGAGTCACAGAGAACCACAAACCCCCTCCTGTCTGTCTCTGGACCGTAGGCCCTAGAGTCACAGAGAACCACAAACCCCCTCCTGTCTGTCTCTGGACCGTAGGCCCTAGAGTCACAGAGTCACAAACCCCCCTCCTGTCTGTCTCTGGACCGTAGGCCCTAGAGTCACAGAAACCCCCCCTCCTGTCTGTCTCTGGACCGTAGGCCCTAGAGTCACAAACCCCCTCCTGTCTGTCTCTGGACCGTAGGCCCTAGAGTCACAGAGAACCACAAACCCCCTCCTGTCTGTCTCTGGACCGTAGGCCCTAGAGTCACAGAGAACCACCCCCTCCTGTCTGTCTCTGGACCGTAGGCCCTAGAGTCACAGAGAACCACAAACCCCCTCCTGTCTGTCTCTGGACCGTAGGCCCTAGAGTCACAGAGAACCACAAACCCCCTCCTGTCTGTCTCTGGACCGTAGGCCCTAGAGTCACAAGAACCACCCCTCCTGTCTGTCTCTGGACCGTAGGCCCTAGAGTCACAGAGAACCACAAACCCCCTCCTGTCTGTCTCTGGACCGTAGGCCCTAGAGTCACAAACCACAAACCCCCTCCTGTCTGTCTCTGGACCGTAGGCCCTAGAGTCACAGAGAACCACAAACCCCCTCCTGTCTGTCTCTGGACCGTAGGCCCTAGAGTCACAAACCCCCTCCTGTCTGTCTCTGGACCGTAGGCCCTAGAGTCACAAACCCCCCTCCTGTCTGTCTCTGGACCGTAGGCCCCCTAGAGTCACAGAACCACAAACCCCCTCCTGTCTGTCTCTGGACCGTAGGCCCTAGAGTCACAGAGAACCACAAACCCCCTCCTGTCTGTCTCTGGACCGTAGGCCCTAGAGTCACAAACCCAAACCCCCTCCTGTCTGTCTCTGGACCGTAGGCCCTAGAGTCACAAACCCCCTCCTGTCTGTCTCTGGACCGTAGGCCCTAGAGTCACAAACCCCCTCCTGTCTGTCTCTGGACCGTAGGCCCTAGAGTCACAGAGAACCACAAACCCCCTCCTGTCTGTCTCTGGACCGTAGGCCCTAGAGTCACAGAGAACCACAAACCCCCTCCTGTCTGTCTCTGGACCGTAGGCCCTAGAGTCACAAACCCCCCTCCTGTCTGTCTCTGGACCGTAGGCCCTAGAGTCACAAACCCCCTCCTGTCTGTCTCTGGACCGTAGGCCCTAGAGTCACAAACCCCCTCCTGTCTGTCTCTGGACCGTAGGCCCTAGAGTCACAGAAACCCAAACCCCTCCTGTCTGTCTCTGGACCGTAGGCCCTAGAGTCACAAACCCCCTCCTGTCTGTCTCTGGACCGTAGGCCCTAGAGTCACAAACCCCCTCCTGTCTGTCTCTGGACCGTAGGCCCTAGAGTCACAAACCCCCTCCTGTCTGTCTCTGGACCGTAGGCCCTAGAGTCACAAACCCCCTCCTGTCTGTCTCTGGACCGTAGGCCCTAGAGTCACAAACCCCCCTCCTGTCTGTCTCTGGACCGTAGGCCCTAGAGTCACAGAAACCCCTCCTGTCTGTCTCTGGACCGTAGGCCCTAGAGTCACAAACCCCCTCCTGTCTGTCTCTGGACCGTAGGCCCTAGAGTCACAAACCCCCTCCTGTCTGTCTCTGGACCGTAGGCCCTAGAGTCAAACCCCCTCCTGTCTGTCTCTGGACCGTAGGCCCTAGAGTCACAAACCCCCTCCTGTCTGTCTCTGGACCGTAGGCCCTAGAGTCACAAACCCCCCTCCTGTCTGTCTCTGGACCGTAGGCCCTAGAGTCACAAACCCCCTCCTGTCTGTCTCTGGACCGTAGGCCCTAGAGTCACAGAGAACCACAAACCCCCTCCTGTCTGTCTCTGGACCGTAGGCCCTAGAGTCACAAACCCCCTCCTGTCTGTCTCTGGACCGTAGGCCCTAGAGTCACAAACCCCCTCCTGTCTGTCTCTGGACCGTAGGCCCTAGAGTCACAAACCCCCTCCTGTCTGTCTCTGGACCGTAGGCCCTAGAGTCACAAACCCCCTCCTGTCTGTCTCTGGACCGTAGGCCCTAGAGTCACAAACCCCCTCCTGTCTGTCTCTGGACCGTAGGCCCTAGAGTCACAAACCCCCCTCCTGTCTGTCTCTGGACCGTAGGCCCTAGAGTCACAAACCCCCTCCTGTCTGTCTCTGGACCGTAGGCCCTAGAGTCACAAACCCCCTCCTGTCTGTCTCTGGACCGTAGGCCCTAGAGTCACAAACCCCCTCCTGTCTGTCTCTGGACCGTAGGCCCTAGAGTCACAAACCCCCTCCTGTCTGTCTCTGGACCGTAGGCCCTAGAGTCACAAACCCCCTCCTGTCTGTCTCTGGACCGTAGGCCCTAGAGTCACAAACCCCCTCCTGTCTGTCTCTGGACCGTAGGCCCTAGAGTCACAAACCCCCCCTCCTGTCTGTCTCTGGACCGTAGGCCCTAGAGTCACAAACCACCCCCTCCTGTCTGTCTCTGGACCGTAGGCCCTAGAGTCACAAACCCCCTCCTGTCTGTCTCTGGACCGTAGGCCCTAGAGTCACAAACCCCCTCCTGTCTGTCTCTGGACCGTAGGCCCTAGAGTCACAAACCCCCTCCTGTCTGTCTCTGGACCGTAGGCCCTAGAGTCACAAACAAACCCCCTCCTGTCTGTCTCTGGACCGTAGGCCCTAGAGTCACAGAGAACCACAAACCCCCTCCTGTCTGTCTCTGGACCGTAGGCCCTAGAGTCACAAACCCCCTCCTGTCTGTCTCTGGACCGTAGGCCCTAGAGTCACAAACCCCCTCCTGTCTGTCTCTGGACCGTAGGCCCTAGAGTCACAAACCCCCTCCTGTCTGTCTCTGGACCGTAGGCCCTAGAGTCACAAACCCCCTCCTGTCTGTCTCTGGACCGTAGGCCCTAGAGTCACAAACCCCCTCCTGTCTGTCTCTGGACCGTAGGCCCTAGAGTCACAAACCCCCTCCTGTCTGTCTCTGGACCGTAGGCCCTAGAGTCACAAACCCCCTCCTGTCTGTCTCTGGACCGTAGGCCCTAGAGTCACAAACCCCCCCTCCTGTCTGTCTCTGGACCGTAGGCCCTAGAGTCACAAACCCCCTCCTGTCTGTCTCTGGACCGTAGGCCCTAGAGTCACAAACCCCCTCCTGTCTGTCTCTGGACCGTAGGCCCTAGAGTCACAAACCCCCTCCTGTCTGTCTCTGGACCGTAGGCCCTAGAGTCACAAACCCCCTCCTGTCTGTCTCTGGACCGTAGGCCCTAGAGTCACAAACCCCCCTCCTGTCTGTCTCTGGACCGTAGGCCCTAGAGTCACAAACCCCCTCCTGTCTGTCTCTGGACCGTAGGCCCTAGAGTCACAAACCCCCTCCTGTCTGTCTCTGGACCGTAGGCCCTAGAGTCACAAACCCCCTCCTGTCTGTCTCTGGACCGTAGGCCCTAGAGTCACAAAGTCACCCCCTCCTGTCTGTCTCTGGACCGTAGGCCCTAGAGTCACAAACCCCCTCCTGTCTGTCTCTGGACCGTAGGCCCTAGAGTCACAAACCCCCTCCTGTCTGTCTCTGGACCGTAGGCCCTAGAGTCACAAACCCCCTCCTGTCTGTCTCTGGACCGTAGGCCCTAGAGTCACAAACCCCCTCCTGTCTGTCTCTGGACCGTAGGCCCTAGAGTCACAAACCCCCTCCTGTCTGTCTCTGGACCGTAGGCCCTAGAGTCACAAACCCCCTCCTGTCTGTCTCTGGACCGTAGGCCCTAGAGTCACAAACCCCCTCCTGTCTGTCTCTGGACCGTAGGCCCTAGAGTCACAAACCCCCTCCTGTCTGTCTCTGGACCGTAGGCCCTAGAGTCACAAACCCCCTCCTGTCTGTCTCTGGACCGTAGGCCCTAGAGTCACAAACCCCCTCCTGTCTGTCTCTGGACCGTAGGCCCTAGAGTCACAAACCCCCTCCTGTCTGTCTCTGGACCGTAGGCCCTAGAGTCAGAGAACCACCCTCCTGTCCCTCCTGTCTGTCTCTGGACCGTAGGCCCTAGAGTCACAAACCCCCTCCTGTCTGTCTCTGGACCGTAGGCCCTAGAGTCACAAACCCCCTCCTGTCTGTCTCTGGACCGTAGGCCCTAGAGTCACTGGAGAGGCCCTAAGTCACAAACCCCTCCTGTCTGTCTCTGGACCGTAGGCCCTAGAGTCACAAACCCCCTCCTGTCTGTCTCTGGACCGTAGGCCCTAGAGTCACAAACCCCCTCCTGTCTGTCTCTGGACCGTAGGCCCTAGAGTCACAAACCCCCTCCTGTCTGTCTCTGGACCGTAGGCCCTAAGTCACAAACCCCCCTCCTGTCTGTCTCTGGACCGTAGGCCCTAGAGTCAAACCCCCTCCTGTCTGTCTCAAACAAACCCCCTCCTGTCTGTCTCTGGACCGTAGGCCCTAGAGTCACAAACCCCCTCCTGTCTGTCTCTGGACCGTAGGCCCTAGAGTCACAAACCCCCTCCTGTCTGTCTCTGGACCGTAGGCCCTAGAGTCACAAACCCCCTCCTGTCTGTCTCTGGACCGTAGGCCCTAGAGTCACAAACCCCCTCCTGTCTGTCTCTGGACCGTAGGCCCTAGAGTCACAAACCCCCTCCTGTCTGTCTCTGGACCGTAGGCCCTAGAGTCACAAACCCCCTCCTGTCTGTCTCTGGACCGTAGGCCCTAGAGTCACAAACCCCCTCCTGTCTGTCTCTGGACCGTAGGCCCTAGAGTCACAAACCCCCTCCTGTCTGTCTCTGGACCGTAGGCCCTAGAGTCACAAACCCCCTCCTGTCTGTCTCTGGACCGTAGGCCCTAGAGTCACAAACCCCCTCCTGTCTGTCTCTGGACCGTAGGCCCTAGAGTCACAAACCCCCTCCTGTCTGTCTCTGGACCGTAGGCCCTAGAGTCACAGAGAACCACAAACCCCCTCCTGTCTGTCTCTGGACCGTAGGCCCTAGAGTCACAAACCCCCTCCTGTCTGTCTCTGGACCGTAGGCCCTAGAGTCACAAACCCCCTCCTGTCTGTCTCTGGACCGTAGGCCCTAGAGTCACAAACCCCCTCCTGTCTGTCTCTGGACCGTAGGCCCTAGAGTCACAAACCCCCCCTCCTGTCTGTCTCTGGACCGTAGGCCCTAGAGTCACAAACCCCCTCCTGTCTGTCTCTGGACCGTAGGCCCTAGAGTCACAAACCCCCTCCTGTCTGTCTCTGGACCGTAGGCCCTAGAGTCACACCCCCTCCTGTCTGTCTCTGGACCGAACCAGTCAAACCCCCTCCTGTCTGTCTCTGGACCGTAGGCCCTAGAGTCACAAACCCCCTCCTGTCTGTCTCTGGACCGTAGGCCCTAGAGTCACAAACCCCCTCCTGTCTGTCTCTGGACCGTAGGCCCTAGAGTCACAAACCCCCTCCTGTCTGTCTCTGGACCGTAGGCCCTAGAGTCACAAACCCCCTCCTGTCTGTCTCTGGACCGTAGGCCCTAGAGTCACAAACCCCCTCCTGTCTGTCTCTGGACCGTAGGCCCTAGAGTCACAGAGAACCACAAACCCCCTCCTGTCTGTCTCTGGACCGTAGGCCCTAGAGTCACAAACCCCCTCCTGTCTGTCTCTGGACCGTAGGCCCTAGAGTCACAAACCCCCTCCTGTCTGTCTCTGGACCGTAGGCCCTAGAGTCACAAACCCCCTCCTGTCTGTCTCTGGAGAACCAGTCAAACCCCCTCCTGTCTGTCTCTGGACCGTAGGCCCTAGAGTCACAAACCCCCTCCTGTCTGTCTCTGGACCGTAGGCCCTAGAGTCACAAACCCCCCTCCTGTCTGTCTCTGGACCGTAGGCCCTAGAGTCACAAGTCACAAACCCCCTCCTGTCTGTCTCTGGACCGTAGGCCCTAGAGTCACAAACCCCCCTCCTGTCTGTCTCTGGACCGTAGGCCCTAGAGTCACAAACCCCCTCCTGTCTGTCTCTGGACCGTAGGCCCTAGAGTCACAAACCCCCTCCTGTCTGTCTCTGGACCGTAGGCCCTAGAGTCACAAACCCCCTCCTGTCTGTCTCTGGACCGTAGGCCCTAGAGTCACAAACCACCCCCCTCCTGTCTGTCTCTGGACCGTAGGCCCTAGAGTCACAAACCCCCTCCTGTCTGTCTCTGGACCGTAGGCCCTAGAGTCACAAACCCCCTCCTGTCTGTCTCTGGACCGTAGGCCCTAGAGTCACAAACCCCCTCCTGTCTGTCTCTGGACCGTAGGCCCTAGAGTCACAAACCCCCTCCTGTCTGTCTCTGGACCGTAGGCCCTAGAGTCACAAACCCCCTCCTGTCTGTCTCTGGACCGTAGGCCCTAGAGTCACAAACCCCCTCCTGTCTGTCTCTGGACCGTAGGCCCTAGAGTCACAAACCCCCTCCTGTCTGTCTCTGGACCGTAGGCCCTAGAGTCACAAACCCCCTCCTGTCTGTCTCTGGACCGTAGGCCCTAGAGTCACAAACCCCCTCCTGTCTGTCTCTGGACCGTAGGCCCTAGAGTCACAAACCCCCTCCTGTCTGTCTCTGGACCGTAGGCCCTAGAGTCACAAACCCCCTCCTGTCTGTCTCTGGACCGTAGGCCCTAGAGAGTCACAAACCCCCTCCTGTCTGTCTCTGGACCGTAGGCCCTAGAGTCACAGAGAACCACCCCTCCTGTCTGTCTCTGGACCGTAGGCCCTAGAGTCACAAACCCCCTCCTGTCTGTCTCTGGACCGTAGGCCCTAGAGTCACAAACCCCCTCCTGTCTGTCTCTGGACCGTAGGCCCTAGAGTCACAAACCCAAACCCCCTCCTGTCTGTCTCTGGACCGTAGGCCCTAGAGTCACAAACCCCCTCCTGTCTGTCTCTGGACCGTAGGCCCTAGAGTCACAAACCCCCTCCTGTCTGTCTCTGGACCGTAGGCCCTAGAGTCACAAACCCCCTCCTGTCTGTCTCTGGACCGTAGGCCCTAGAGTCACAAACCCCCCTCCTGTCTGTCTGGACAGAGAGTCACAAACCCCCTCCTGTCTGTCTCTGGACCGTAGGCCCTAGAGTCACAAACCCCCCTCCTGTCTGTCTCTGGACCGTAGGCCCTAGAGTCACAAACCCCCTCCTGTCTGTCTCTGGACCGTAGGCCCTAGAGTCACAAACCCCCCTCCTGTCTGTCTCTGGACCGTAGGCCCTAGAGTCACAAACCCCCCTCCTGTCTGTCTCTGGACCGTAGGCCCTAGAGTCACAAACCCCCCTCCTGTCTGTCTCTGGACCGTAGGCCCTAGAGTCACAAACCCCCTCCTGTCTGTCTCTGGACCGTAGGCCCTAGAGTCACAAACCCCCTCCTGTCTGTCTCTGGACCGTAGGCCCTAGAGTCACAAACCCCCTCCTGTCTGTCTCTGGACCGTAGGCCCTAGAGTCAAACCCCCTCCTGTCTGTCTCTGGACCGTAGGCCCTAGAGTCACAAACCCCCTCCTGTCTGTCTCTGGACCGTAGGCCCTAGAGTCACAAACCCCCTCCTGTCTGTCTCTGGACCGTAGGCCCTAGAGTCAAACCCCCCCTCCTGTCTGTCTCTGGACCGTAGGCCCTAGAGTCACAAACCCCCTCCTGTCTGTCTCTGGACCGTAGGCCCTAGAGTCACAAACCCCCTCCTGTCTGTCTCTGGACCGTAGGCCCTAGAGTCACAAACCCCCTCCTGTCTGTCTCTGGACCGTAGGCCCTAGAGTCACAAACCCCCTCCTGTCTGTCTCTGGACCGTAGGCCCTAGAGTCACAAACCCCCCTCCTGTCTGTCTCTGGACCGTAGGCCCTAGAGTCACAAACCCCCCTCCTGTCTGTCTCTGGACCGTAGGCCCTAGAGTCACAAACCCCCTCCTGTCTGTCTCTGGACCGTAGGCCCTAGAGTCACAAACCCCCCCCCTCCTGTCTGTCTCTGGACCGTAGGCCCTAGAGTCACAAACCCCCTCCTGTCTGTCTCTGGACCGTAGGCCCTAGAGTCACAAACCCCCTCCTGTCTGTCTCTGGACCGTAGGCCCTAGAGTCACAAACCCCCTCCTGTCTGTCTCTGGACCGTAGGCCCTAGAGTCACAAACCCCCCTCCTGTCTGTCTCTGGACCGTAGGCCCTAGAGTCACAAACCCCCCCCTCCTGTCTGTCTCTGGACCGTAGGCCCTAGAGTCACAAACCCCCTCCTGTCTGTCTCTGGACCGTAGGCCCTAGAGTCACAAACCCCCTCCTGTCTGTCTCTGGACCGTAGGCCCTAGAGTCACAAACCCCCTCCTGTCTGTCTCTGGACCGTAGGCCCTAGAGTCACAAACCCCCTCCTGTCTGTCTCTGGACCGTAGGCCCTAGAGTCACAAACCCCCCTCCTGTCTGTCTCTGGACCGTAGGCCCTAGAGTCACAAACCCCCTCCTGTCTGTCTCTGGACCGTAGGCCCTAGAGTCACAAACCCCCTCCTGTCTGTCTCTGGACCGTAGGCCCTAGAGTCACAAACCCCCTCCTGTCTGTCTCTGGACCGTAGGCCCTAGAGTCACAAACCCCCTCCTGTCTGTCTCTGGACCGTAGGCCCTAGAGTCACAAACCCCCCTCCTGTCTGTCTCTGGACCGTAGGCCCTAGAGTCACAAACCCCCTCCTGTCTGTCTCTGGACCGTAGGCCCTAGTCACAAAGTCTGTCTCTGGACCGTAGGCCCTAGAGTCACAAACCCCTCCTGTCTGTCTCTGGACCGTAGGCCCTAGAGTCACAAACCCCCCTCCTGTCTGTCTCTGGACCGTAGGCCCTAGAGTCACAAACCCCCTCCTGTCTGTCTCTGGACCGTAGGCCCTAGAGTCACAGAGAACCACAAACCCCCTCCTGTCTGTCTCTGGACCGTAGGCCCTAGAGTCACAAACCCCCTCCTGTCTGTCTCTGGACCGTAGGCCCTAGAGTCACAAACCCCCTCCTGTCTGTCTCTGGACCGTAGGCCCTAGAGTCACAAACCCCCTCCTGTCTGTCTCTGGACCGTAGGCCCTAGAGTCACAAACCCCCCTCCTGTCTGTCTCTGGACCGTAGGCCCTAGAGTCACAAACCCCCCTCCTGTCTGTCTCTGGACCGTAGGCCCTAGAGTCACAAACCCCCTCCTGTCTGTCTCTGGACCGTAGGCCCTAGAGTCACAAACCCCCTCCTGTCTGTCTCTGGACCGTAGGCCCTAGAGTCACAGAAACCACAAAGTCACAAACCCCCCTCCTGTCTGTCTCTGGACCGTAGGCCCTAGAGTCACAAACCCCCTCCTGTCTGTCTCTGGACCGTAGGCCCTAGAGTCACAAACCCCCCTCCTGTCTGTCTCTGGACCGTAGGCCCTAGAGTCACAAACCCCCCTCCTGTCTGTCTCTGGACCGTAGGCCCTAGAGTCACAAACCCCCTCCTGTCTGTCTCTGGACCGTAGGCCCTAGAGTCACAAACCCCCTCCTGTCTGTCTCTGGACCGTAGGCCCTAGAGTCACAAACCCCCTCCTGTCTGTCTCTGGACCGTAGGCCCTAGAGTCACAAACCCCCTCCTGTCTGTCTCTGGACCGTAGGCCCTAGAGTCACAGAGAACCACAAACCCCCTCCTGTCTGTCTCTGGACCGTAGGCCCTAGAGTCACAAACCCCCTCCTGTCTGTCTCTGGACCGTAGGCCCTAGAGTCACAAACCCCCTCCTGTCTGTCTCTGGACCGTAGGCCCTAGAGTCACAAACCCCCTCCTGTCTGTCTCTGGACCGTAGGCCCTAGAGTCACAAACCCCCTCCTGTCTGTCTCTGGACCGTAGGCCCTAGAGTCACAAACCCCCTCCTGTCTGTCTCTGGACCGTAGGCCCTAGAGTCACAAACCAAACCCCCTCCTGTCTGTCTCTGGACCGTAGGCCCTAGAGTCACAAACCCCCTCCTGTCTGTCTCTGGACCGTAGGCCCTAGAGTCACAAACCCCCTCCTGTCTGTCTCTGGACCGTAGGCCCTAGAGTCACAAACCCCCTCCTGTCTGTCTCTGGACCGTAGGCCCTAGAGTCACAAACCCCCTCCTGTCTGTCTCTGGACCGTAGGCCCTAGAGTCACAAACCCCCCTCCTGTCTGTCTCTGGACCGTAGGCCCTAGAGTCACAAACCCCCTCCTGTCTGTCTCTGGACCGTAGGCCCTAGAGTCACAAACCCCCTCCTGTCTGTCTCTGGACCGTAGGCCCTAGAGTCACAAACCCCCCTCCTGTCTGTCTCTGGACCGTAGGCCCTAGAGTCACAAACCCCCTCCTGTCTGTCTCTGGACCGTAGGCCCTAGAGTCACAAACCCCCTCCTGTCTGTCTCTGGACCGTAGGCCCTAGAGTCACAAACCCCCCTCCTGTCTGTCTCTGGACCGTAGGCCCTAGAGTCACAAACCCTCCTGTCTGTCTCTGGAAGGCCCTAGAGTCACAAACCCCTCCTGTCTGTCTCTGGACCGTAGGCCCTAGAGTCACAAACCCCCTCCTGTCTGTCTCTGGACCGTAGGCCCTAGAGTCAGGAGAGTCACAAACCCCCTCCTGTCTGTCTCTGGACCGTAGGCCCTAGAGTCACAAACCCCCTCCTGTCTGTCTCTGGACCGTAGGCCCTAGAGTCACAAACCCCCCCTCCTGTCTGTCTCTGGACCGTAGGCCCTAGAGTCACAAACCCCCTCCTGTCTGTCTCTGGACCGTAGGCCCTAGAGTCACAAACCCCCTCCTGTCTGTCTCTGGACCGTAGGCCCTAGAGTCACAAACCCCCCTCCTGTCTGTCTCTGGACCGTAGGCCCTAGAGTCACAAACCCCTCCTGTCTGTCTCTGGAGAGAACCAGTCAAACCCCCTCCTGTCTGTCTCTGGACCGTAGGCCCTAGAGTCACAAACCCCCTCCTGTCTGTCTCTGGACCGTAGGCCCTAGAGTCACAAACCCCCTCCTGTCTGTCTCTGGACCGTAGGCCCTAGAGTCACAAACCCCCTCCTGTCTGTCTCTGGACCGTAGGCCCTAGAGTCACAAACCCCCTCCTGTCTGTCTCTGGACCGTAGGCCCTAGAGTCACAAACCCCCCTCCTGTCTGTCTCTGGACCGTAGGCCCTAGAGTCACAAACCCCCTCCTGTCTGTCTCTGGACCGTAGGCCCTAGAGTCACAAACCCCCCTCCTGTCTGTCTCTGGACCGTAGGCCCTAGAGTCACAAACCCCCCTCCTGTCTGTCTCTGGACCGTAGGCCCTAGAGTCACAAACCCCCTCCTGTCTGTCTCTGGACCGTAGGCCCTAGAGTCACAAACCCCCTCCTGTCTGTCTCTGGACCGTAGGCCCTAGAGTCACAAACCCCCTCCTGTCTGTCTCTGGACCGTAGGCCCTAGAGTCACAAACCCCCTCCTGTCTGTCTCTGGACCGTAGGCCCTAGAGTCACAAACCCCCCTCCTGTCTGTCTCTGGACCGTAGGCCCTAGAGTCACAAACAAACCCCTCCTGTCTGTCTCTGGACCGTAGGCCCTAGAGTCACAAACCCCCTCCTGTCTGTCTCTGGACCGTAGGCCCTAGAGTCACAACCACAAACCCCCTCCTGTCTGTCTCTGGACCGTAGGCCCTAGAGTCACAAACCCCCTCCTGTCTGTCTCTGGACCGTAGGCCCTAGAGTCACAAACCCCCTCCTGTCTGTCTCTGGACCGTAGGCCCTAGAGTCACAACCCCCTCCTGTCTGTCTCTGGACCGTAGGCCCTAGAGTCACAAACCCCCTCCTGTCTGTCTCTGGACCGTAGGCCCTAGAGTCACAAACCCCCTCCTGTCTGTCTCTGGACCGTAGGCCCTAGAGTCACAGAGAACCACAAACCCCCTCCTGTCTGTCTCTGGACCGTAGGCCCTAGAGTCACAAACCCCCTCCTGTCTGTCTCTGGACCGTAGGCCCTAGAGTCACAAACCCCCTCCTGTCTGTCTCTGGACCGTAGGCCCTAGAGTCACAAACCCCCTCCTGTCTGTCTCTGGACCGTAGGCCCTAGAGTCACAAACCCCCTCCTGTCTGTCTCTGGACCGTAGGCCCTAGAGTCACAAACCCCCTCCTGTCTGTCTCTGGACCGTAGGCCCTAGAGTCACAAACCCCCTCCTGTCTGTCTCTGGACCGTAGGCCCTAGAGTCACAAACCCCCTAGTCTGTCACAAACCCCCTCCTGTCTGTCTCTGGACCGTAGGCCCTAGAGTCACAAACCCCTCCTGTCTGTCTCTCCTGTCTGTCTCTGGACCGTAGGCCCTAGAGTCACAAACCCCCTCCTGTCTGTCTCTGGACCGTAGGCCCTAGAGTCACAAACCCCCTCCTGTCTGTCTCTGGACCGTAGGCCCTAGAGTCACAAACCCCCTCCTGTCTGTCTCTGGACCGTAGGCCCTAGAGTCACAAACCCCCTCCTGTCTGTCTCTGGACCGTAGGCCCTAGAGTCACAAACCCCCTCCTGTCTGTCTCTGGACCGTAGGCCCCAAACCCCCTCCTGTCTGTCTCTGGACCGTAGGCCCTAGAGTCACAAAGTCTCTGGACCACAAACCCCCTCCTGTCTGTCTCTGGACCGTAGGCCCTAGAGTCACAAACCCCCTCCTGTCTGTCTCTGGACCGTAGGCCCTAGAGTCACAAACCCCCTCCTGTCTGTCTCTGGACCGTAGGCCCTAGAGTCACAAACCCCCCTCCTGTCTGTCTCTGGAAGGCCCTAGAGTCACAAACCCCCCTCCTGTCTGTCTCTGGACCGTAGGCCCTAGAGTCACAAACCCCCTCCTGTCTGTCTCTGGACCGTAGGCCCTAGAGTCACAAACCCCCTCCTGTCTGTCTCTGGACCGTAGGCCCTAGAGTCACAAACCCCCTCCTGTCTGTCTCTGGACCGTAGGCCCTAGAGTCAGAGAACCACAAACCCCCTCCTGTCTGTCTCTGGACCGTAGGCCCTAGAGTCACAAACCCCCTCCTGTCTGTCTCTGGACCGTAGGCCCTAGAGTCACAAACCCCCTCCTGTCTGTCTCTGGACCGTAGGCCCTAGAGTCACAAACCCCCTCCTGTCTGTCTCTGGACCGTAGGCCCTAGAGTCACAAACCCCCTCCTGTCTGTCTCTGGACCGTAGGCCCTAGAGTCACAAACCCCCCTCCTGTCTGTCTCTGGACCGTAGGCCCTAGAGTCACAAACCCCCTCCTGTCTGTCTCTGGACCGTAGGCCCTAGAGTCACAAACCCCCTCCTGTCTGTCTCTGGACCGTAGGCCCTAGAGTCACAAACCCCCTCCTGTCTGTCTCTGGACCGTAGGCCCTAGAGTCACAAACCCCCTCCTGTCTGTCTCTGGACCGTAGGCCCTAGAGTCACAGAGAACCACCCCCTCCTGTCTGTCTCTGGACCGTAGGCCCTAGAGTCACAAACCCCCTCCTGTCTGTCTCTGGACCGTAGGCCCTAGAGTCACAAACCCCCTCCTGTCTGTCTCTGGACCGTAGGCCCTAGAGTCACAAACCCCCTCCTGTCTGTCTCTGGACCGTAGGCCCTAGAGTCACAAACCCCCTCCTGTCTGTCTCTGGACCGTAGGCCCTAGAGTCACAAACCCCCTCCTGTCTGTCTCTGGACCGTAGGCCCTAGAGTCACACAAACCCCCTCCTGTCTGTCTCTGGACCGTAGGCCCTAGAGTCACAAACCCCCTCCTGTCTGTCTCTGGACCGTAGGCCCTAGAGTCACAAACCCCCTCCTGTCTGTCTCTGGACCGTAGGCCCTAGAGTCACAAACCCCCTCCTGTCTGTCTCTGGACCGTAGGCCCTAGAGTCACAAACCCCCTCCTGTCTGTCTCTGGACCGTAGGCCCTAGAGTCACAAACCCCCTCCTGTCTGTCTCTGGACCGTAGGCCCTAGAGTCACAAACAAACCCCCTCCTGTCTGTCTCTGGACCGTAGGCCCTAGAGTCACAAACCCCCTCCTGTCTGTCTCTGGACCGTAGGCCCTAGAGTCACAAACCCCCTCCTGTCTGTCTCTGGACCGTAGGCCCTAGAGTCACAAACCCCCTCCTGTCTGTCTCTGGACCGTAGGCCCTAGAGTCACAAACCCCCTCCTGTCTGTCTCTGGACCGTAGGCCCTAGAGTCACAAACCCCCCTCCTGTCTGTCTCTGGACCGTAGGCCCTAGAGTCACAAACCCCCTCCTGTCTGTCTCTGGACCGTAGGCCCTAGAGTCACAAACCCCCTCCTGTCTGTCTCTGGACCGTAGGCCCTAGAGTCACAAACCCCCTCCTGTCTGTCTCTGGACCGTAGGCCCTAGAGTCACAAACCCCCTCCTGTCTGTCTCTGGACCGTAGGCCCTAGAGTCACAAACCCCCTCCTGTCTGTCTCTGGACCGTAGGCCCTAGAGTCACAAACCCCCTCCTGTCTGTCTCTGGACCGTAGGCCCTAGAGTCACAAACCCCCTCCTGTCTGTCTCTGGACCGTAGGCCCTAGAGTCACAGAGAACCACAAACCCCCTCCTGTCTGTCTCTGGACCGTAGGCCCTAGAGTCACAGAGAACCACAAACCCCCTCCTGTCTGTCTCTGGACCGTAGGCCCTAGAGTCACAAACCCCCCTCCTGTCTGTCTCTGGACCGTAGGCCCTAGAGTCACAAACCCCCTCCTGTCTGTCTCTGGACCGTAGGCCCTAGAGTCACAAACCCCCTCCTGTCTGTCTCTGGACCGTAGGCCCTAGAGTCACAAACCCCCCCTCCTGTCTGTCTCTGGACCGTAGGCCCTAGAGTCACAAACCCCCTCCTGTCTGTCTCTGGACCGTAGGCCCTAGAGTCACAGAGAAGTCACAAACCCCCTCCTGTCTGTCTCTGGACCGTAGGCCCTAGAGTCACAAACCCCCTCCTGTCTGTCTCTGGACCGTAGGCCCTAGAGTCACAAACCCCCCTCCTGTCTGTCTCTGGACCGTAGGCCCTAGAGTCACAAACCCCCTCCTGTCTGTCTCTGGACCGTAGGCCCTAGAGTCACAAACCCCCTCCTGTCTGTCTCTGGACCGTAGGCCCTAGAGTCACAAACCCCCTCCTGTCTGTCTCTGGACCGTAGGCCCTAGAGTCACAAACCCCCTCCTGTCTGTCTCTGGACCGTAGGCCCTAGAGTCACAAACCCCCTCCTGTCTGTCTCTGGACCGTAGGCCCTAGAGTCACAAACCCCCTCCTGTCTGTCTCTGGACCGTAGGCCCTAGAGTCACAAACCCCCTCCTGTCTGTCTCTGGACCGTAGGCCCTAGAGTCACAAACCCCCTCCTGTCTGTCTCTGGACCGTAGGCCCTAGAGTCACAAACCCCCTCCTGTCTGTCTCTGGACCGTAGGCCCTAGAGTCACAAACCCCCTCCTGTCTGTCTCTGGACCGTAGGCCCTAGAGTCACAAACCCCCTCCTGTCTGTCTCTGGACCGTAGGCCCTAGAGTCACAAACCCCCTCCTGTCTGTCTCTGGACCGTAGGCCCTAGAGTCACAAACCCCCTCCTGTCTGTCTCTGGACCGTAGGCCCTAGAGTCACAAACCCCCTCCTGTCTGTCTCTGGACCGTAGGCCCTAGAGTCACAAACCCCCTCCTGTCTGTCTCTGGACCGTAGGCCCTAGAGTCACAAACCCCCCTCCTGTCTGTCTCTGGACCGTAGGCCCTAGAGTCACAAACCCCCTCCTGTCTGTCTCTGGACCGTAGGCCCTAGAGTCACAAACCCCCTCCTGTCTGTCTCTGGACCGTAGGCCCTAGAGTCACAAACCCCCTCCTGTCTGTCTCTGGACCGTAGGCCCTAGAGTCACAAACCCCCTCCTGTCTGTCTCTGGACCGTAGGCCCTAGAGTCACAAACCCCCTCCTGTCTGTCTCTGGACCGTAGGCCCTAGAGTCACAGAGAACCACAAAACCCCCCTCCTGTCTGTCTCTGGACCGTAGGCCCTAGAGTCACAAACCCCCTCCTGTCTGTCTCTGGACCGTAGGCCCTAGAGTCACAAACCCCCTCCTGTCTGTCTCTGGACCGTAGGCCCTAGAGTCACAAACCCCCTCCTGTCTGTCTCTGGACCGTAGGCCCTAGAGTCACAAACCCCCTCCTGTCTGTCTCTGGACCGTAGGCCCTAGAGTCACAAACCCCCTCCTGTCTGTCTCTGGACCGTAGGCCCTAGAGTCACAAACCCCCCTCCTGTCTGTCTCTGGACCGTAGGCCCTAGAGTCACAAACCCCCCTCCTGTCTGTCTCTGGACCGTAGGCCCTAGAGTCACAAACCACCCCCTCCTGTCTGTCTCTGGACCGTAGGCCCTAGAGTCACAAACCCCCTCCTGTCTGTCTCTGGACCGTAGGCCCTAGAGTCACAAACCCCCTCCTGTCTGTCTCTGGAGAGGCCCTAGAGTCACAGAGAAACCCCCCTCCTGTCTGTCTCTGGACCGTAGGCCCTAGAGTCACAAACCCCCCTCCTGTCTGTCTCTGGACCGTAGGCCCTAGAGTCACAAACCCCCTCCTGTCTGTCTCTGGACCGTAGGCCCTAGAGTCACAAACCCCCTCCTGTCTGTCTCTGGACCGTAGGCCCTAGAGTCACAGAGAACCACAAACCCCCTCCTGTCTGTCTCTGGACCGTAGGCCCTAGAGTCACAAACCCCCTCCTGTCTGTCTCTGGACCGTAGGCCCTAGAGTCACAGAGAACCACAAACCCCCTCCTGTCTGTCTCTGGACCGTAGGCCCTAGAGTCACAGAGAACCACAAACCCCCTCCTGTCTGTCTCTGGACCGTAGGCCCTAGAGTCACAAACCCCCTCCTGTCTGTCTCTGGACCGTAGGCCCTAGAGTCACAAACCCCCTCCTGTCTGTCTCTGGACCGTAGGCCCTAGAGTCACACCCCCTCCTGTCTGTCTCTGGAGAACCACAAACCCCCTCCTGTCTGTCTCTGGACCGTAGGCCCTAGAGTCACAAACCCCCTCCTGTCTGTCTCTGGACCGTAGGCCCTAGAGTCACAAACCCCCCTCCTGTCTGTCTCTGGACCGTAGGCCCTAGAGTCACAAACCCCCCTCCTGTCTGTCTCTGGACCGTAGGCCCTAGAGTCACAAACCCCCTCCTGTCTGTCTCTGGACCGTAGGCCCTAGAGTCACAAACCCCCTCCTGTCTGTCTCTGGACCGTAGGCCCTAGAGTCACAAACCCCCTCCTGTCTGTCTCTGGACCGTAGGCCCTAGAGTCACAAACCCCCCTCCTGTCTGTCTCTGGACCGTAGGCCCTAGAGTCACAAACCCCCTCCTGTCTGTCTCTGGACCGTAGGCCCTAGAGTCACAAACCCCCTCCTGTCTGTCTCTGGACCGTAGGCCCTAGAGTCACAAACCCCCCTCCTGTCTGTCTCTGGACCGTAGGCCCTAGAGTCACAAACCCCCTCCTGTCTGTCTCTGGACCGTAGGCCCTAGAGTCACAAACCCCCTCCTGTCTGTCTCTGGACCGTAGGCCCTAGAGCCACAGAGAACCACAAACCCCCTCCTGTCTGTCTCTGGACCGTAGGCCCTAGAGTCACAAGTCCCCCTCCTGTCTGTCTCTGGACCGTAGGCCCTAGAGTCACAAACCCCCTCCTGTCTGTCTCTGGACCGTAGGCCCTAGAGTCACAAACCCCCCTCCTGTCTGTCTCTGGACCGTAGGCCCTAGAGCCACAGAGAACCACAAACCCCCCTCCTGTCTGTCTCTGGACCGTAGGCCCTAGAGTCACAAACCCCCCTCCTGTCTGTCTCTGGACCGTAGGCCCTAGAGTCACAAACCCCCTCCTGTCTGTCTCTGGACCGTAGGCCCTAGAGTCACAAACCCCCTCCTGTCTGTCTCTGGACCGTAGGCCCTAGAGTCACAGAGAACCACAAACCCCCTCCTGTCTGTCTCTGGACCGTAGGCCCTAGAGTCACAAACCCCCTCCTGTCTGTCTCTGGACCGTAGGCCCTAGAGTCACAAACCCCCCTCCTGTCTGTCTCTGGACCGTAGGCCCTAGAGTCACAAACCCCCTCCTGTCTGTCTCTGGACCGTAGGCCCTAGAGTCACAAACCCCCTCCTGTCTGTCTCTGGACCGTAGGCCCTAGAGTCACAAACCCCCTCCTGTCTGTCTCTGGACCGTAGGCCCTAGAGTCACAGAGAACCACAAACCCCCTCCTGTCTGTCTCTGGACCGTAGGCCCTAGAGTCACAAACCCCCTCCTGTCTGTCTCTGGACCGTAGGCCCTAGAGTCACAAACCCCCTCCTGTCTGTCTCTGGACCGTAGGCCCTAGAGTCACAAAACCCCCCTCCTGTCTGTCTCTGGACCGTAGGCCCTAGAGTCACAGAGAACCACAAACCCCCTCCTGTCTGTCTCTGGACCGTAGGCCCTAGAGTCACAGAGAACCACAAACCCCCTCCTGTCTGTCTCTGGACCGTAGGCCCTAGAGTCACAGAGAACCACAAACCCCCTCCTGTCTGTCTCTGGACCGTAGGCCCTAGAGTCACAGAGAACCACAAACCCCCTCCTGTCTGTCTCTGGACCGTAGGCCCTAGAGTCACAAACCCCCTCCTGTCTGTCTCTGGACCGTAGGCCCTAGAGTCACAAACCCCCTCCTGTCTGTCTCTGGACCGTAGGCCCTAGAGTCACAAACCCCCTCCTGTCTGTCTCTGGACCGTAGGCCCTAGAGTCACAAACCCCCTCCTGTCTGTCTCTGGACCGTAGGCCCTAGAGTCACAAACCCCCTCCTGTCTGTCTCTGGACCGTAGGCCCTAGAGTCACAAACCCCCTCCTGTCTGTCTCTGGACCGTAGGCCCTAGAGTCACAGAGAACCACAAACCCCCTCCTGTCTGTCTCTGGACCGTAGGCCCTAGAGTCACAAACCCCCTCCTGTCTGTCTCTGGACCGTAGGCCCTAGAGTCACAAACCCCCTCCTGTCTGTCTCTGGACCGTAGGCCCTAGAGTCACAAACCCCCTCCTGTCTGTCTCTGGACCGTAGGCCCTAGAGTCACAAACCCCCTCCTGTCTGTCTCTGGACCGTAGGCCCTAGAGTCACAAACCCCCTCCCCTCCTGTCTGTCCTGTCTGTCTCTGGACCGTAGGCCCTAGAGTCACAAACCCCCTCCTGTCTGTCTCTGGACCGTAGGCCCTAGAGTCACAAACCCCCTCCTGTCTGTCTCTGGACCGTAGGCCCTAGAGTCACAAACCCCCCTCCTGTCTGTCTCTGGACCAGGCCCTAGAGTCACAAACCCCCTCCTGTCTGTCTCTGGACCGTAGGCCCTAGAGTCACAAACCCCCCTCCTGTCTGTCTCTGGACCGTAGGCCCTAGAGTCACAAACCCCCTCCTGTCTGTCTCTGGACCGTAGGCCCTAGAGTCACAAACCCCCTCCTGTCTGTCTCTGGACCGTAGGCCCTAGAGTCACAAACCCCCTCCTGTCTGTCTCTGGACCGTAGGCCCTAGAGTCACAAACCCCCTCCTGTCTGTCTCTGGACCGTAGGCCCTAGAGTCACAAACCCCCTCCTGTCTGTCTCTGGACCGTAGGCCCTAGAGTCACAAACCCCCTCCTGTCTGTCTCTGGACCGTAGGCCCTAGAGTCACAAACCCCCTCCTGTCTGTCTCTGGACCGTAGGCCCTAGAGTCACAAACCCCCTCCTGTCTGTCTCTGGACCGTAGGCCCTAGAGTCACAAACCCCCTCCTGTCTGTCTCTGGACCGTAGGCCCTAGAGTCACAAACCCCCTCCCTGTCTGTCTCTGGACCGTAGGCCCTAGAGTCACAAACCCCCCTCCTGTCTGTCTCTGGACCGTAGGCCCTAGAGTCACAAACCCCCTCCTGTCTGTCTCTGGACCGTAGGCCCTAGAGTCACAAACCCCCTCCTGTCTGTCTCTGGACCGTAGGCCCTAGAGTCACAAACCCCCCTCCTGTCTGTCTCTGGACCGTAGGCCCTAGAGTCACAACCCCCCTCCTGTCTGTCTCTGGACCGTAGGCCCTAGAGTCACAGAGAACCACAAACCCCCTCCTGTCTGTCTCTGGACCGTAGGCCCTAGAGTCACAAACCCCCTCCTGTCTGTCTCTGGACCGTAGGCCCTAGAGTCACAAACCCCCTCCTGTCTGTCTCTGGACCGTAGGCCCTAGAGTCACAAACCCCCTCCTGTCTGTCTCTGGACCGTAGGCCCTAGAGTCACAAACCCCCTCCTGTCTGTCTCTGGACCGTAGGCCCTAGAGTCACAAACCCCCCTCCTGTCTGTCTCTGGACCGTAGGCCCTAGAGTCACAAACCCCCTCCTGTCTGTCTCTGGACCGTAGGCCCTAGAGTCACAAACCCCCCTCCTGTCTGTCTCTGGACCGTAGGCCCTAGAGTCACAAACCCCCTCCTGTCTGTCTCTGGACCGTAGGCCCTAGAGTCACAAACCCCCCTCCTGTCTGTCTCTGGACCGTAGGCCCTAGAGTCACAGAGAACCACAAACCCCCTCCTGTCTGTCTCTGGACCGTAGGCCCTAGAGTCACAAACCCCCTCCTGTCTGTCTCTGGACCGTAGGCCCTAGAGTCACAAACCCTCCTGTCTGTCTCTGGACCGTAGGCCCTAGAGTCACAAACCCCCTCCTGTCTGTCTCTGGACCGTAGGCCCTAGAGTCACAGAGAACCACAAACCCCCTCCTGTCTGTCTCTGGACCGTAGGCCCTAGAGTCACAAACCCCCCCTCCTGTCTGTCTCTGGACCAGGCCCAGAACAAACCCCCTCCTGTCTGTCTCTGGACCGTAGGCCCTAGAGTCACAGAGAACCACAAACCCCCTCCTGTCTGTCTCTGGACCGTAGGCCCTAGAGTCACAGAGAACCACAAACCCCCCTCCTGTCTGTCTCTGGACCGTAGGCCCTAGAGTCACAAACCCCCTCCTGTCTGTCTCTGGACCGTAGGCCCTAGAGTCACAAACCCCCCTCCTGTCTGTCTCTGGACCGTAGGCCCTAGAGTCACAGAGAACCACAAACCCCCTCCTGTCTGTCTCTGGACCGTAGGCCCTAGAGTCACAAACCCCCCTCCTGTCTGTCTCTGGACCGTAGGCCCTAGAGTCACAAACCCCCTCCTGTCTGTCTCTGGACCGTAGGCCCTAGAGTCACAAACCCCCTCCTGTCTGTCTCTGGACCGTAGGCCCTAGAGTCACAGAGAACCACAAACCCCCTCCTGTCTGTCTCTGGACCGTAGGCCCTAGAGTCACAAACCCCCTCCTGTCTGTCTCTGGACCGTAGGCCCTAGAGTCACAAACCCCCTCCTGTCTGTCTCTGGACCGTAGGCCCTAGAGTCACAAACCCCCTCCTGTCTGTCTCTGGACCGTAGGCCCTAGAGTCACAAACCCCCTCCTGTCTGTCTCTGGACCGTAGGCCCTAGAGTCACAAACCCCCTCCTGTCTGTCTCTGGACCGTAGGCCCTAGAGTCACAAACCCCCTCCTGTCTGTCTCTGGACCGTAGGCCCTAGAGTCACAAACCCCCTCCTGTCTGTCTCTGGACCGTAGGCCCTAGAGTCACAACCCCCTCCTGTCTGTCTCTGGACCGTAGGCCCTAGAGTCACAAACCCCCTCCTGTCTGTCTCTGGACCGTAGGCCCTAGAGTCACAAACCCCCTCCTGTCTGTCTCTGGACCGTAGGCCCTAGAGTCACAAACCCCCTCCTGTCTGTCTCTGGACCGTAGGCCCTAGAGTCACAAACCCCCTCCTGTCTGTCTCTGGACCGTAGGCCCTAGAGCCACAGAGAACCACAAACCCCCCTCCTGTCTGTCTCTGGACCGTAGGCCCTAGAGTCACAAGTCACAAACCCCCTCCTGTCTGTCTCTGGACCGTAGGCCCTAGAGTCACAAACCCCCTCCTGTCTGTCTCTGGACCGTAGGCCCTAGAGTCACAAACCCCCTCCTGTCTGTCTCTGGACCGTAGGCCCTAGAGTCACAGAGAACCACAAACCCCCTCCTGTCTGTCTCTGGACCGTAGGCCCTAGAGTCACAAACCCCCCTCCTGTCTGTCTCTGGACCGTAGGCCCTAGAGTCACAAACCCCCTCCTGTCTGTCTCTGGACCGTAGGCCCTAGAGTCACAAACCCCCTCCTGTCTGTCTCTGGACCGTAGGCCCTAGAGTCACAAACCCCCTCCTGTCTGTCTGGACCGTAGGCCCTAGAGTCACAAACCCCCTCCTGTCTGTCTCTGGACCGTAGGCCCTAGAGTCACAGAGAACCACAAACCCCCTCCTGTCTGTCTCTGGACCGTAGGCCCTAGAGTCACAAACCCCCTCCTGTCTGTCTCTGGACCGTAGGCCCTAGAGTCACAAACCCCCTCCTGTCTGTCTCTGGACCGTAGGCCCTAGAGTCACAAACCCCCTCCTGTCTGTCTCTGGACCGTAGGCCCTAGAGTCACAGAGAACCACCCCCTCCTGTCTGTCTCTGGACCGTAGGCCCTAGAGTCACAGAGAACCACAAACCCCCTCCTGTCTGTCTCTGGACCGTAGGCCCTAGAGTCACAGAGAACCACAAACCCCCCTCCTGTCTGTCTCTGGACCGTAGGCCCTAGAGTCACAAACCCCCCTCCTGTCTGTCTCTGGACCGTAGGCCCTAGAGTCACAAACCCCCTCCTGTCTGTCTCTGGACCGTAGGCCCTAGAGTCACAAACCCCCTCCTGTCTGTCTCTGGACCGTAGGCCCTAGAGTCACAAACCCCCTCCTGTCTGTCTCTGGACCGTAGGCCCTAGAGTCACAAACCCCCTCCTGTCTGTCTCTGGACCGTAGGCCCTAGAGTCACAAACCCCCTCCTGTCTGTCTCTGGACCGTAGGCCCTAGAGTCACAAACCCCCTCCTGTCTGTCTCTGGACCGTAGGCCCTAGAGTCACAAACCCCCTCCTGTCTGTCTCTGGACCGTAGGCCCTAGAGTCACAAACCCCTCCCCCCTCCTGTCTGTCTCTGGACCGTAGGCCCTAGAGTCACAAACCCCCTCCTGTCTGTCTCTGGACCGTAGGCCCTAGAGTCACAAACCCCCCTCCTGTCTGTCTCTGGACCGTAGGCCCTAGAGTCACAGAGAACCACCCCCTCCTGTCTGTCTCTGGACCGTAGGCCCTAGAGTCACAAACCCCCTCCTGTCTGTCTCTGGACCGTAGGCCCTAGAGTCACAAACCCTCTCCTGTCTGTCTCTGGACCGTAGGCCCTAGAGTCACAAACCCCCTCCTGTCTGTCTCTGGACCGTAGGCCCTAGAGTCACAAACCCCCTCCTGTCTGTCTCTGGACCGTAGGCCCTAGAGTCACAAACCCCCCTCCTGTCTGTCTCTGGACCGTAGGCCCTAGAGTCACAAACCCCCTCCTGTCTGTCTCTGGACCGTAGGCCCTAGAGTCACAAACCCCCTCCTGTCTGTCTCTGGACCGTAGGCCCTAGAGTCACAAACCCCCCTCCTGTCTGTCTCTGGACCGTAGGCCCTAGAGTCACAAACCCCCTCCTGTCTGTCTCTGGACCGTAGGCCCTAGAGTCACACAGAGAACCACAAACCCCCTCCTGTCTGTCTCTGGACCGTAGGCCCTAGAGTCACAAACCCCCTCCTGTCTGTCTCTGGACCGTAGGCCCTAGAGTCACAAACCCCCTCCTGTCTGTCTCTGGACCGTAGGCCCTAGAGTCACAAACCCCCTCCTGTCTGTCTCTGGACCGTAGGCCCTAGAGTCACAGAGAACCACAAACCCCCCTCCTGTCTGTCTCTGGACCGTAGGCCCTAGAGTCACAAACCCCCTCCTGTCTGTCTCTGGACCGTAGGCCCTAGAGTCACAGAGAACCACAAACCCCCCTCCTGTCTGTCTCTGGACCGTAGGCCCTAGAGTCACAGAACCACCCCTCCTGTCTGTCTCTGGACCGTAGGCCCTAGAGTCACAAACCCCCTCCTGTCTGTCTCTGGACCGTAGGCCCTAGAGTCACAACCCCCCTCCTGTCTGTCTCTGGACCGTAGGCCCTAGAGTCACAAACCCCCCTCCTGTCTGTCTCTGGACCGTAGGCCCTAGAGTCACAGAGAACCACAAACCCCCTCCTGTCTGTCTCTGGACCGTAGGCCCTAGAGTCACAAACCCCCCTCCTGTCTGTCTCTGGACCGTAGGCCCTAGAGTCACAAACCCCCTCCTGTCTGTCTCTGGACCGTAGGCCCTAGAGTCACAAACCCCCTCCTGTCTGTCTCTGGACCGTAGGCCCTAGAGTCACAGAGAACCACAAACCCCCCTCCTGTCTGTCTCTGGACCGTAGGCCCTAGAGTCACAAACCCCCCTCCTGTCTGTCTCTGGACCGTAGGCCCTAGAGTCACAAACCCCCTCCTGTCTGTCTCTGGACCGTAGGCCCTAGAGTCACAAACCCCCCTCCTGTCTGTCTCTGGACCGTAGGCCCTAGAGTCACAAACCCCCCTCCTGTCTGTCTCTGGACCGTAGGCCCTAGAGTCACAAACCCCCTCCTGTCTGTCTCTGGACCGTAGGCCCTAGAGTCACAAACCCCCTCCTGTCTGTCTCTGGACCGTAGGCCCTAGAGTCACAAACCCCCTCCTGTCTGTCTCTGGACCGTAGGCCCTAGAGTCACAAACCCCCCTCCTGTCTGTCTCTGGACCGTAGGCCCTAGAGTCACAAACCCCCTCCTGTCTGTCTCTGGACCGTAGGCCCTAGAGTCACAAACCCCCTCCTGTCTGTCTCTGGACCGTAGGCCCTAGAGTCACAAACCCCCTCCTGTCTGTCTCTGGACCGTAGGCCCTAGAGTCACAAACCCCCTCCTGTCTGTCTCTGGACCGTAGGCCCTAGAGTCACAGAGAACCACAAACCCCCCTCCTGTCTGTCTCTGGACCGTAGGCCCTAGAGTCACAAACCCCCCTCCTGTCTGTCTCTGGACCGTAGGCCCTAGAGTCACAAACCCCCCTCCTGTCTGTCTCTGGACCGTAGGCCCTAGAGTCACAAACCCCCTCCTGTCTGTCTCTGGACCGTAGGCCCTAGAGTCACAAGAACCACAAACCCCCTCCTGTCTGTCTCTGGACCGTAGGCCCTAGAGTCACAAACCCCCTCCTGTCTGTCTCTGGACCGTAGGCCCTAGAGTCACAAACCCCCTCCTGTCTGTCTCTGGACCGTAGGCCCTAGAGTCACAAACCCCCTCCTGTCTGTCTCTGGACCGTAGGCCCTAGAGTCACAAACCCCCCCCTCCTGTCTGTCTCTGGACCGTAGGCCCTAGAGTCACAAACCCCTCCTGTCTGTCTCTGGACCGTAGGCCCTAGAGTCAGAGAACAAACCCCCTCCTGTCTGTCTCTGGACCGTAGGCCCTAGAGTCACAAACCCCCTCCTGTCTGTCTCTGGACCGTAGGCCCTAGAGTCACAAACCCCCTCCTGTCTGTCTCTGGACCGTAGGCCCTAGAGTCACAAACCCCCTCCTGTCTGTCTCTGGACCGTAGGCCCTAGAGTCACAAACCCCCTCCTGTCTGTCTCTGGACCGTAGGCCCTAGAGTCACAGAGTCACAAACCCCCCTCCTGTCTGTCTCTGGACCGTAGGCCCTAGAGTCACAGAGAACCACAAACCCCCTCCTGTCTGTCTCTGGACCGTAGGCCCTAGAGTCACAGAGAACCACCCCCTCCTGTCTGTCTCTGGACCGTAGGCCCTAGAGTCACAAACCCCCCTCCTGTCTGTCTCTGGACCGTAGGCCCTAGAGTCACAAACCCCCCTCCTGTCTGTCTCTGGACCGTAGGCCCTAGAGTCACAGAGAACCACAAAGAGAACCACAAACCCCCTCCTGTCTGTCTCTGGACCGTAGGCCCTAGAGTCACAAACCCCCTCCTGTCTGTCTCTGGACCGTAGGCCCTAGAGTCACAACCCCCCTCCTGTCTGTCTCTGGACCGTAGGCCCTAGAGTCACAAACCCCCTCCTGTCTGTCTCTGGACCGTAGGCCCTAGAGTCACAGAGAACCACAAACCCCCTCCTGTCTGTCTCTGGACCGTAGGCCCTAGAGTCACAAACCCCCCTCCTGTCTGTCTCTGGACCGTAGGCCCTAGAGTCACAAACCCCCTCCTGTCTGTCTCTGGACCGTAGGCCCTAGAGTCACAAACCCCCTCCTGTCTGTCTCTGGACCGTAGGCCCTAGAGTCAGAGAACCACAAACCCCCTCCTGTCTGTCTCTGGACCGTAGGCCCTAGAGTCACAAACCCCCTCCTGTCTGTCTCTGGACCGTAGGCCCTAGAGTCACAAACCCCCTCCTGTCTGTCTCTGGACCGTAGGCCCTAGAGTCACAAACCCCCCTCCTGTCTGTCTCTGGACCGTAGGCCCTAGAGTCACAAACCCCCTCCTGTCTGTCTCTGGACCGTAGGCCCTAGAGTCACAAACCCCCTCCTGTCTGTCTCTGGACCGTAGGCCCTAGAGTCACAAACCCCCTCCTGTCTGTCTCTGGACCGTAGGCCCTAGAGTCACAAACCCCCTCCTGTCTGTCTCTGGACCGTAGGCCCTAGAGTCACAAACCCCCTCCTGTCTGTCTCTGGACCGTAGGCCCTAGAGTCACAAACAAACCCCCTCCTGTCTGTCTCTGGACCGTAGGCCCTAGAGTCACAAACCCCCTCCTGTCTGTCTCTGGACCGTAGGCCCTAGAGTCACAAACCCCCTCCTGTCTGTCTCTGGACCGTAGGCCCTAGAGTCACAAACCCCCCTCCTGTCTGTCTCTGGACCGTAGGCCCTAGAGTCACAGAGAACCACAAACCCCCTCCTGTCTGTCTCTGGACCGTAGGCCCTAGAGTCACAAACCCCCTCCTGTCTGTCTCTGGACCGTAGGCCCTAGAGTCACAAACCCCCTCCTGTCTGTCTCTGGACCGTAGGCCCTAGAGTCACAAACCCCCTCCTGTCTGTCTCTGGACCCGTAGGCCCTAGAGTCACCGAGGCCCTAGACAAACCCCCTCCTGTCTGTCTCTGGACCGTAGGCCCTAGAGTCACAAACCCCCTCCTGTCTGTCTCTGGACCGCCCTAGAGGCCCTAGAGTAGGCCCACAGAGAACCACCCCCTCCTGTCTGTCTCTGGACCGTAGGCCCTAGAGTCACAAACCCCCTCCTGTCTGTCTCTGGACCGTAGGCCCTAGAGTCACAAACCCCCTCCTGTCTGTCTCTGGACCGTAGGCCCTAGAGTCACAAACCCCCTCCTGTCTGTCTCTGGACCGTAGGCCCTAGAGTCACAAACCCCCTCCTGTCTGTCTCTGGACCGTAGGCCCTAGAGTCACAGAGAACCACAAACCCCCTCCTGTCTGTCTCTGGACCGTAGGCCCTAGAGTCACAAACCCCCTCCTGTCTGTCTCTGGACCGTAGGCCCTAGAGTCACAAACCACAAACCCCCTCCTGTCTGTCTCTGGACCGTAGGCCCTAGAGTCACAAACCCCCTCCTGTCTGTCTCTGGACCGTAGGCCCTAGAGTCACAGAGAACCCCCCTCCTGTCTGTCTCTGGACCGTAGGCCCTAGAGTCACAAACCCCCTCCTGTCTGTCTCTGGACCGTAGGCCCTAGAGTCACAGAGAACCACAAACCCCCTCCTGTCTGTCTCTGGACCGTAGGCCCTAGAGTCACAAACCCCCCTCCTGTCTGTCTCTGGACCGTAGGCCCTAGAGTCACAAACCCCCTCCTGTCTGTCTCTGGACCGTAGGCCCTAGAGTCAAACCCCCCTCCTGTCTGTCTCTGGACCGTAGGCCCTAAGTCACAAACCCCCCTCCTGTCTGTCTCTGGACCGTAGGCCCTAGAGTCACAAACCCCCCTCCTGTCTGTCTCTGGACCGTAGGCCCTAGAGTCACAAACCCCCTCCTGTCTGTCTCTGGACCGTAGGCCCTAGAGTCACAAACCCCCTCCTGTCTGTCTCTGGACCGTAGGCCCTAGAGTCACAAACCCCCTCCTGTCTGTCTCTGGACCGTAGGCCCTAGAGTCACAAACCCCCTCCTGTCTGTCTCTGGACCGTAGGCCCTAGAGTCACAAACCCCCTCCTGTCTGTCTCTGGACCGTAGGCCCTAGAGTCACAAACCCCCTCCTGTCTGTCTCTGGACCGTAGGCCCTAGAGTCACAAACCCCCTCCTGTCTGTCTCTGGACCGTAGGCCCTAGAGTCACAAACCCCCCTCCTGTCTGTCTCTGGACCGTAGGCCCTAGAGTCACTGTCTGTCTCCCCCTCCTGTCTGTCTCTGGACCGTAGGCCCTAGAGTCACAACCGTAGGCCCCCTCCTGTCTGTCTCTGGACCGTAGGCCCTAGAGTCACAAACCCCCCTCCTGTCTGTCTCTGGACCGTAGGCCCTAGAGTCACAAACCCCCTCCTGTCTGTCTCTGGACCGTAGGCCCTAGAGTCACAAACCCCCTCCTGTCTGTCTCTGGACCGTAGGCCCTAGAGTCACAAACCCCCCTCCTGTCTGTCTCTGGACCGTAGGCCCTAGAGTCACAAACCCCCTCCTGTCTGTCTCTGGACCGTAGGCCCTAGAGTCACAAACCCCCTCCTGTCTGTCTCTGGACCGTAGGCCCTAGAGTCACAGAGAACCACAAAAACCCCTCCTGTCTGTCTCTGGACCGTAGGCCCTAGAGTCACAAACCCCCTCCTGTCTGTCTCTGGACCGTAGGCCCTAGAGTCACAAACCCCCTCCTGTCTGTCTCTGGACCGTAGGCCCTAGAGTCACAAACCCCCCCCTCCTGTCTGTCTCTGGACCGTAGGCCCTAGAGCCACAGAGAACCACAAACCCCCTCCTGTCTGTCTCTGGACCGTAGGCCCTAGAGTCACAAACCCCCCTCCTGTCTGTCTCTGGACCGTAGGCCCTAGAGTCACAAACCCCCTCCTGTCTGTCTCTGGACCGTAGGCCCTAGAGTCACAAACCCCCTCCTGTCTGTCTCTGGACCGTAGGCCCTAGAGTCACAGAGAACCACAAACCCCCTCCTGTCTGTCTCTGGACCGTAGGCCCTAGAGTCACAAACCCCCCTCCTGTCTGTCTCTGGACCGTAGGCCCTAGAGTCACAAACCCCCTCCTGTCTGTCTCTGAGAACCACAAACCCCCCCCTCCTGTCTGTCTCTGGACCGTAGGCCCTAGAGTCACAAACCCCCTCCTGTCTGTCTCTGGACCGTAGGCCCTAGAGTCACAAACCCCCTCCTGTCTGTCTCTGGACCGTAGGCCCTAGAGTCACAAACCCCCCTCCTGTCTGTCTCTGGACCGTAGGCCCTAGAGTCACAAACCCCCTCCTGTCTGTCTCTGGACCGTAGGCCCTAGAGTCACAGAGAACCACAAACCCCCTCCTGTCTGTCTCTGGACCGTAGGCCCTAGAGTCACAAACCCCCTCCTGTCTGTCTCTGGACCGTAGGCCCTAGAGTCACAAACCCCCTCCTGTCTGTCTCTGGACCGTAGGCCCTAGAGTCACAAACCCCCTCCTGTCTGTCTCTGGACCGTAGGCCCTAGAGTCACAGAGAACCACAAACCCCCTCCTGTCTGTCTCTGGACCGTAGGCCCTAGAGTCACAAACCCCCTCCTGTCTGTCTCTGGACCGTAGGCCCTAGAGTCACAGAGAACCACAAACCCCCTCCTGTCTGTCTCTGGACCGTAGGCCCTAGAGTCACAAACCCCCTCCTGTCTGTCTCTGGACCGTAGGCCCTAGAGTCACAAACCCCCTCCTGTCTGTCTCTGGACCGTAGGCCCTAGAGTCACAGAGAACCACAAACCCCCTCCTGTCTGTCTCTGGACCGTAGGCCCTAGAGTCACAAACCCCCTCCTGTCTGTCTCTGGACCGTAGGCCCTAGAGTCACAAACCCCCTCCTGTCTGTCTCTGGACCGTAGGCCCTAGAGTCACAAACCCCCTCCTGTCTGTCTCTGGACCGTAGGCCCTAGAGTCACAGAGAACCACAAACCCCCCTCCTGTCTGTCTCTGGACCGTAGGCCCTAGAGTCACAAACCCCCTCCTGTCTGTCTCTGGACCGTAGGCCCTAGAGTCACAGAGAACCACAAACCCCCTCCTGTCTGTCTCTGGACCGTAGGCCCTAGAGTCACAAACCCCCTCCTGTCTGTCTCTGGACCGTAGGCCCTAGAGTCACAGAGAACCACAAACCCCTCCTGTCTGTCTCTGGACCGTAGGCCCTAGAGTCACAAACCCCCTCCTGTCTGTCTCTGGACCGTAGGCCCTAGAGTCACAAACCCCCCTCCTGTCTGTCTCTGGACCGTAGGCCCTAGAGTCACAAACCCCCTCCTGTCTGTCTCTGGACCGTAGGCCCTAGAGTCACAAACCCCCTCCTGTCTGTCCCCCTCCTGTCTGTCTCTGGACCGTAGGCCCTAGAGCCACAGAGAACCACAAACCCCCTCCTGTCTGTCTCTGGACCGTAGGCCCTAGAGTCACAAACCCCCTCCTGTCTGTCTCTGGACCGTAGGCCCTAGAGTCACAAACCCCCTCCTGTCTGTCTCTGGACCGTAGGCCCTAGAGTCACAAACCCCCTCCTGTCTGTCTCTGGACCGTAGGCCCTAGAGTCACAGAGAACCACAAACCCCCTCCTGTCTGTCTCTGGACCGTAGGCCCTAGAGTCACAAACCCCCTCCTGTCTGTCTCTGGACCGTAGGCCCTAGAGTCACAGAGAACCACAAACCCCCTCCTGTCTGTCTCTGGACCGTAGGCCCTAGAGTCACAAACCCCCTCCTGTCTGTCTCTGGACCGTAGGCCCTAGAGTCACAAACCCCCTCCTGTCTGTCTCTGGACCGTAGGCCCTAGAGTCACAAACCCCCTCCTGTCTGTCTCTGGACCGTAGGCCCTAGAGTCACAAACCCCCCTCCTGTCTGTCTCTGGACCGTAGGCCCTAGAGTCACAGAGAAACAAACCCCCTCCTGTCTGTCTCTGGACCGTAGGCCCTAGAGTCACAAACCCCCTCCTGTCTGTCTCTGGACCGTAGGCCCTAGAGTCACAAACCCCCTCCTGTCTGTCTCTGGACCGTAGGCCCTAGAGTCACAAACCCCCTCCTGTCTGTCTCTGGACCGTAGGCCCTAGAGTCACAGAGAACCACAAACCCCCTCCTGTCTGTCTCTGGACCGTAGGCCCTAGAGTCACAAACCCCCCTCCTGTCTGTCTCTGGACCGTAGGCCCTAGAGTCACAGAGAACCACAAACCCCCCTCCTGTCTGTCTCTGGACCGTAGGCCCTAGAGTCACAGAGAACCACAAACCCCCCTCCTGTCTGTCTCTGGACCGTAGGCCCTAGAGTCACAAACCCCCTCCTGTCTGTCTCTGGACCGTAGGCCCTAGAGTCACAGAGAACCACAAACCCCTCCTGTCTGTCTCTGGACCGTAGGCCCTAGAGTCACAGAGAACCACAAACCCCCTCCTGTCTGTCTCTGGACCGTAGGCCCTAGAGTCACAAACCCCCTCCTGTCTGTCTCTGGACCGTAGGCCCTAGAGTCACAGAGAACCACAAACCCCCTCCTGTCTGTCTCTGGACCGTAGGCCCTAGAGTCACAAACCCCCTCCTGTCTGTCTCTGGACCGTAGGCCCTAGAGTCACAAACCCCCTCCTGTCTGTCTCTGGACCGTAGGCCCTAGAGTCACAGAGAACCACAAACCCCCTCCTGTCTGTCTCTGGACCGTAGGCCCTAGAGTCACAAACCCCCCTCCTGTCTGTCTCTGGACCGTAGGCCCTAGAGTCACAAACCCCCTCCTGTCTGTCTCTGGACCGTAGGCCCTAGAGTCACAGTCCTCCCTCTCTAACATGGTAATAAGACTACACATGAGGAGGAGCAGATCCCTGCTAGTCTCAATGTCCCAGACAACCTCCCTATTCACTTATACAACCCTGTCTCATACAGCTACTACAGCCCAGCCATTCTTATCACCACAGAATATCCTCAGGCTAAAGAGAGAGAGAGAGTTCATCAGAAGGCCAGTTTCTCCTGGAGCAGTCCATCTGTCTGAACGTTAGATAGTGTCAGAGGAACATCTTCTTCAGACAGTTAATAGAGGATCTGTTTCTAAACATGATCCTCTACTAGAGGTCTGTGTCTTTTCACAGGGTCAGCAGCAGTGTTAACAACGTGTACAGGGACATATTACAACAGTCAATCATATTACCAAACTAGGACCCCAATTAGTCGACTGGTCAATTGTTTGGTCGTTAGGCTTTTGGTCGACCAAGATTGTTTTCTATATAAAACATATACATACGCTCCCATTTCAGGGAACTAATCCATTGCAGGAGGCCTGGACTAAAAGCCAATTTATGCTTGATTTGAAAACGTGGTGGGAGTCTCCATATGCAGGGTGTGACGCAATTGTGGAGCCTCCAGAGGCATGCAGAGGTTAAACCCAGCACTGTCCCACATCACCATGCCCCTCCCAAACGTTGGAACAATACAGAGGGCTCTGTAGAGCTCCACATTGACAGTAGTTGGGGCGGTACATGCAGAGGTTAAACCCAGCACTGTCCCACATCACCATGCCCCTCCCAAACGTTGGAACAATACAGAGGGCTCTGTAGAGCTCCACATTGACAGTAGTTGGGGGCGGTACATGCAGAGGTTAAACCCAGCACTGTCCCACATCACCATGCCCCTCCCAAACGTTGGAACAATACAGAGGGCTCTGTAGAGCTCCACATTGACAGTAGTTGGGGGCGGTACATCCTGTATAAACACAAACTCACTTCCTTGACAACAGCTCTGCACTGCTCTGTGATGCACAAGAAGTATGACTGGTGCTGAGGCCAGATCACTGTAAATGCTGCCTGGCCAATACAGTCTGATGCACCATGCACCTCTCTCCTAACAACTTCATTGTGTGACTTGTTAGCATTTGATTGTTAGTGTAAATCACTTCTCCATGACATACTGTGTATCACCAGCAGTACATTTACCCTTCATTCATAACATTTCTATCTACTGCCTCCTGAGTGGTCCAGTGGTCTAAGTCACTACAGATCGTTTGATCCCGGGCTGTGTTGCAGCCGGACGTGACCAGGAGACTCATGGGGTGATGCACAATTGGCCCAGCTTCGTCCTGTTTAGGGGAGGGTTTGGCCGGCTGGGATGTCCTTGTCTCATTGCGCTCTAGCGATTCCTTGTGGCGGGCTGGGCGCGCTGACGCGGTCGCCAGTTACACGGTGTTTCGTCTGACACGTTGGTGCGGCTGGCTTCCTGGTTAAGCGAGCTGTGTGTCAAGAAGCAGAGTGACTTGGCAGGGTCGTGTTTCGGAGGACACGTTGGTGCAGCTGGCTTCCTGGTTAAGCGAGCTGTGTGTCAAGAAGCAGAGTGGCTTGGCAGGGTCGTGTTTCGGAGGACGCTTGGCTCTCGACCGTCGCCTCTCCCGAGGCCGTACGGGAGTTGTTTCGGAGGACGCTTGGCTCTCGACCGTCACCTCTCCCGAGGCCGTACGGGAGTTGTTTCAGAGGACGCTTGGCTCTCGACCGTCACCTCTCCCGAGGCCGTACGGGAGAGTTGTTTCAGAGGACGCTTGGCTCTCGACCGTCACCTCTCCCGAGGCCGTACGGGAGTTGTTTCAGAGGACGCTTGGCTCTCGACCGTCACCTCTCCCGAGGCCGTACGGGAGTTGTTTCGGAGGACGCTTGGCTCTCGACCGTCACCTCTCCAGAGGCCGTACGGGAGTTGTTTCGGAGGACGCTTGGCTCTCGACCGTCGCCACTCCCGAGGCCATATGGGAGTTGTTTCGGAGGACGCTTGGCTCTCGACCGTCGCCTCTCCCGAGGCCGTACGGGAGTTGTTTCGGAGGACGCTTGGCCCTCGACCGTCACCTCTCCCGAGGCCGTACGGGAGTTGCAGCGTTGAGACAATTTGATACCTCAAAATTGGGGAGAAAAAGGGGTAAAAATATCAAATGTATTTTATGGTAATTATTTGAATGCATTGAATATTGTTCCAGTCTTCCTGTTCTCATTGTAGGAGTGGACTCCCTGTTCCAGTCTTCCTGTTCTCATTGTAGGAGTGGACTCCCTGTTCCAGTCTTCCTGTTCTCATTGTAGGAGTGGACTCCCTGTTCCAGTCTTCCTGTTCTCATTGTAGGAGTGGACTCCCTGTTCCAGTCTTCCTGTTCTCATTGTAGGAGTGGACTCCCTGTTCCAGTCTTCCTGTTCTCATTGTAGGAGTTCCTGTTCCAGTCTTCCTGTTCTCATTGTAGGAGTGGACTCCCTGTTCCAGTCTTCCTGTTCTCATTGTAGGAGTGGACTCCCTGTTCCAGTCTTCCTGTTCTCATTGTAGGAGTGGACTCCCTGTTCCAGTCTTCCTGTTCTCATTGTAGGAGTGGACTCCCTGTTCCAGTCTTCCGTTCTCATTGTAGGACTCCCTGTTCCAGGTTCTCACTGGACTCCCTGTTCCAGTCTTCCTGTTCTCATTGTAGGAGTGGGTTCTGTTCCAGTCTTCCGTTCTCATTGTAGGAGTGGACTCCCTGTTCCAGTCTTCCTGTTCTCATTGTAGGAGTGGACTCCCTGTTCCAGTCTTCCTGTTCTCATTGTAGGAGTGGACTCCCTGTTCCAGTCTTCCTGTTCTCATTGTAGGAGTGGACTCCCTGTTTGCAGAGGTGCACAACCTATTCTACACTTGTGAGAAACAAGTTTTGGTTCATTTCATTCCATTTACAAGTTGTCAATTTAGTCATTGTCTTTTGTTTCGATCGCTCCTGTCAGTGTTGAGTAAGGACACACAGAAATATAACTAGGCCTATAGGCTACCTGAAAAATATTTCAAGCCCTCTCCCTTTCCATAACCACTCAGCGTGAAAGTGAAAAATGTCATGCTCTGATCCAGTGGAAATGTCATGAAATAGGCCGACCTGATTACTTCTTATCAGTGCTGGATTTGGACTGAATTAGGTGCCGGAACTCATTTTGGGTTCTGGTACCGTTTGTATTTAGGTGCTTGAGCTCCACAATACCTGTGAGTTAATATTCTATAAGAGTAATAACAGCGGTGTGAGGTGGCAGTACTCAGCTCTGATGAGCTCCTGCCCAAGTCAAGCACGGCTTCTTATGCGCAAATAGTCTACAGCTGTGTCTGTCCTGAGCTCACTGCTGGGGAAACTGAGGGCCCAGAATACTCTATACAACGCTGCAAGTTCACTAGTGCTGGATCCAACCTAATAGTTTATACAATGTTTCAAGTTCATTGGCTGCATGTGTAGCCAACGTGATTTATAGTAGATTTTCTACCTGCAGGCTGAGCAGCTAACCGATCGCTGCAGCTGTACATAGTCTATCGGTAAATAGCCCACCCAATTTTACCTACCTCATCCCCATACTGTTTATATTTATTTACTTTTCTGCTCTTTTGCACACCAATATCTCTACCTGTACATGACCATCTGACCATTTATCACTCCAGTGTTAATCTGCAAAATTGTAATTATTCGCCTACCTCCTCATGCCTTTTGCACACAATGTCTATAGACTCTCTTTTTTTTCTACTGTGTTATTGACTTGTTAATTGTTTACTCCATGTGTAACTCTGTGTTGTCTGTTCACACTGCTATGCTTTATCTTGGCCAGATCGCAGTTGCAAATGAGAACTTGTTCTCAACTAGCCTACCTGGTTAAATAAAGGTGTTCTCAACTAGCCTACCTGGTTAAATAAAGGTGTTCTCAACTAGCCTACCTGGTTAAATAAAGGTGTTCTCAACTAGCCTACCTGGTTAAATAAAGGTGTTCTCAACTAGCCTACCTGGTTAAATAAAGGTGTTCTCAACTAGCCTACCTGGTTAAATAAAGGTGTTCTCAACTAGCCTACCTGGTTAAATAAAGGTGTTCTCAACTAGCCTACCTGGTTAAATAAAGGTGAAATGAATAAATAAATAAAAATGTTTTATTTGTTGGCTTTATGTAGGCTATTTTAACATAGTTGGCAATATAATTAACCTTTTAGGTTTGTATCATTTTCATTTAGATAGAAGGTTGATTAACTACATGACAATGATTGAGATATGAAGACGTTATTATAAATTAAATTAAACTTTTACGAAAATGTGCATCTGAACCATAACGAACACGCAGATCGGTAGAACTGATAAGAGAGACTGGCATTCAACATGAGAAAGGGTGCCAACTCCTCATGTATCCAATTACTGGCAACTTCAGGAGTGTAATAGCAGAATCTAAGAAAGTCAGCAGGAGAGGGAGGAGTTAGGTCAGGTTAAGTGTTTATTTCTTTCTGGTTATCTAGATCTCTGGCGCCCTCTTGAGGCATCAAACCGTAAGCTTAAAGCATCAGACAAGCTCAATGATTTATTAAAACGCATAGGCTGTCTCTATATATGGAAAAATACACGTTTAACCATTTCAACCAATCGATTGGTCGAAAGAACAGACTACTTTCGGTCGACAAATCTTTGTTTTTAGTAGGGGACAGGCATATGCCAAACACATCATGCCTGCTGCACTTGTGCTTCAGGTTGTGATGCGTGGAGCTGGAAGTGGCCAATTCCTCTCTGACAGGAGTCTGTTGAGCAGATGTGAGACGTGTTCCCTCCATCCTTCCCTCCACCCTGCTGCCAGCTGTTCGTTCCCCCGCCAAAATAAACATATAAACCGCTATGATGGTTATTTTATTTTATTCATCCGTAATCGTGGGTTATATGGTAATTGTGCCAACCCCCCCCCCCCTCCCTATCCTATCCTATCCTTACTGCAGGCTGGTAAGATCAGTTACCCTAAATTGAAGCCAGCGGTGGAGGTCCTCACAGGGCTGCAGCGTTTAATCATGTTTGGAGACTTCACAGAGGATGTCTTCGAGACGAGAGGGTGTGTGTGTGTGTGTGTGTGTGTGTGTGTGTGTGTGTGTGTGTGTGTGTGTGTGTGTGTGTGTGTGTGTGTGTGTGTGTGTGTGTGTGTGTGTGTGTGTGTGTGTGTGTGTGTGTGTGTGTGTGTGTGTGTGTGTGTGTGTGTGTGTGTGTGTGTGTCCTAGTCCTCTCTGTTCCATTTATGGCAACAAGTCACAATGGAGGGGCCAACAAAGGGTGAGTCAAGGGGGAAGGTGAGGGAGTGAACTGCAGTGGCCAGGAAGTAAGAGGACAACGGGGAGAGAGGATGAGGAGAAGTAGAGTGTCCTTGGGTGTCAGTGGAGTGAATCTGTCAGAGAGAGAGATAGAGGAGAGAGAGAGAGAGAAACCAGTGTAGAGCCAGACTCTGTACAACAACTGACTGTTTGGGGAATTGACCTCTCACAGGCCCCACAGGCTCCCTGTCTACAATACACACCATCATCTATCACTGGGGAGAACACGAGTTCAGACACAAGGTCACACAGGGTCACTGGGCCTGGACTAGTATTCCCTCAGACTGGAAGTCAACCTGGGAGAAAAAAAAAACATTTCATATTCAATGAATATTGTTACATAATTTCAATCAATGTGGTTGGAAATAGTGGATTGATGTGTGTGGGACAGAAGTATCTGAGCAGGGCTTGAATAGTGTACAGGATTAATCCTATTTAAATAAGGCCAACAAATGAATGGCCCAGTCCAAACTGTGTGTACATTAAGCATGGGTGCTTCCCTTGTTGTTTCCAGGCTAAACGTGTTTCCATGAACACAACACACAATATGGACCAGATATGATCTTCCTCCTAATGACAATGAGATGAGCTTCATTATCCATGAGGACACACACCTCTGAGTAGTAGCCATCCCTCCTGTCTGGTCTCTCCTCCTGGGCGGCTTGCTCTGGGCACACTCTGTTTTAGGGTAATGGACTCACTCACAGGTGAGAGAGATGCAAGCAGAGACAGAGACAGACTGCATCTGGATGCCCACTGCGCCCCTGCGGGGGTGTGTGTGTGTGTGTGTGTGTGTGTGTGTGTGTGTGTGTGTGTGTGTGTGTGTGTGTGTGTGTGTGTGTGTGTGTGTGTGTGTGTGTGTGTGTGTGTGTGTGTGTGTGTGTGTGTGTGTGTGTGTGTGTGTGTTAAAGGGAATGGATGGCCGATAAAGGGTCTTTCCTCTGGGATTCCTTGCCTGCCGCAGACTGCAGACAGACAAGGAAACCCACCAAGACGAGGAGCCGCCAACACTGTGAGAAGCCAGCCAAGCACAGTCTAATATACTGTATGGATACATCCAAAACAACCTACTTCCTCTCTCCCTCACCGAGAGAGAGAGCAGAGCTGAGCAGCCAACCAACCAGCCACATTCCCATAATGTCTGATACACTCAGGAATATGTGAAATATGTAAATACTGTTGATACATCTAAACACACTACTGTACCCCTCTCCCCCTGTGAGGCCCCCAGTCATCTAAACACACTACTGTACCCCTCTCCCCCTGTGAGGCCCCCAGTCATCTAAACACACTACTGTGAGGCCCCCAGTCATCTAAACCCCTCCCCCCTGTGAGGCCCCCAGTCATCTAAACACACTACTGTACCCCTCTCCCCCTGTGAGGCCCCCAGTCATCTAAACACACTACTGTACCCCTCTCCCCCTGTGGGGCCCCCAGTCATCTAAACACACTACTGTACCCCTCTCTAAACCCCTGTACCCCTCTCCCCCTGTGAGGCCCCCAGTCATCTAAACACACTACTGTACCCCTCTCCCCCCCCAGTCATCTAAACACACTACTGAGGCCCCCAGTCATCTAAACACACTAAAGTCATCTAAACACACTACTGTACCCCTCTCCCCTGTGAGGCCCCCAGTCATCTAAACACACTACTGTACCCCTCTCCCCCTGTGAGGCCCCCAGTCATCTAAACACACTACTGTACCCCTCTCCCCCTGTGAGGCCCCCAGTCATCTAAACACACTACTGTACCCCTCTCCCCCTGTGAGGCCCCCAGTCATCTAAACAGTCACTACTGTACCCCTCTCCCCTGTGAGGCCCCCAGTCATCTAAACACACTACTGTACCCCTCTCCCCCTGTGAGGCCCCCAGTCATCTAAACACACTACTGTACCCCTCTCCCCTGTGAGGCCCCCAGTCATCTAAACACACTACTGTACCCCTCTCCCCCTGTGAGGCCCCCAGTCATCTAAAAAACACACTGTACTAAACACACTCTCCCCCTGAGGCCCCCAGTACCCCTCTCCCCCTGTGAGGCCCCCAGTCATCTAAACACACTACTGTACCCCTCTCCCCTGTGAGGGTCATCTAAACCCCACCCCTCTCCCCCTGTCATCTAAACACACTACTGTACCCCTCTCCCCCTGTGAGGCCCCCAGTCATCTAAACACACTACTGTACCCCTCTCCCCCTGTGAGGCCCCCAGTCATCTAAACACACTACTGTACCCCTCTCCCCTGTGAGGCCCCCAGTCATCTAAACCCCTGTGAGGCCCCCAGTCATCTAAACACACTACTGTACCCCTCTCCCCCTGTGAGGCCCCCAGTCATCTAAACACACTACTGTACCCCTCTCCCCCTGTGAGGCCCCCAGTCATCTAAACACACTACTGTACCCCTCTCCCCTGTGAGGCCCCCAGTCATCTAAACACACTACTGTATCTAAACACACTACTGTACCCCCTCCCCCTGTGAGGCCCCCAGTCATCTAAACACACTACTGTACCCCTCTCCCCTGTGAGGCCCCCAGTCATCTAAACACACTACTGTACCCCTCTCCCCCTGTGAGGCCCCCAGTCATCTAAACACACTACTGTACCCCTCTCCCCTGTGAGGCCCCCAGTCATCTAAACACACTACTGTACCCCTCTCCCCTGTGAGGCCCCCAGTCATCTAAACACACTACTGTACCCCTCTCCCCTGTGAGGCCCCCAGTCATCTAAACACACTACTGTACCCCTCTACCCCCCCTGTGAGGCCCCCAGTCATCTAAACACACTACTGTACCCCTCTCCCCTGTGAGGCCCCCAGTCATCTAAACACACTACTGTGAGGCCCCCCATCTAAACACACCCCTGTGAGGCCCCCAGTCATCTAAACACACTACTGTACCCCTCTCCCCCTGTGAGGCCCCCAGTCATCTAAACACACTACTGTACCCCTCTCCCCTGTGAGGCCCCCAGTCATCTAAACACACTACTGTACCCCTCTCCCCTGTGAGGCCCCCAGTCATCTAAACACACTACTGTACCCCTCTCCCCCTGTGAGGCCCCCAGTCATCTAAACACACTACTGTACCCCTCTCCCCCTGTGAGGCCCCCAGTCATCTAAAACACACTACTGTCATCTAAACCACTCTGTACCCCTCTCCCCCTGTGAGGCCCCCAGTCATCTAAACACACTACTGTACCCCTCTCTCCCCTGTGAGGCCCCCAGTCATCTAAAACACACTACCCCTCTCCCCCTGTAGGCCCCCCCTAAACACACTCCCCCTGTGAGGCCCCCCCCAGTCATCTAAACACACTACTGTACCCCTCTCCCCTGTGAGGCCCCCAGTCATCTAAACACACTACTGTACCCCTCTCCCCCTGTGAGGCCCCCAGTCATCTAAACACACTACTGTAGGCCCCCCTCTCCCCTGTGAGGCCCCCAGTCATCTAAACACACTACTGTCATCTAAACACACCTACCCCTCCCCCTGTGAGGCCCCCAGTCATCTAAACACACTACTGTACCCCTCTCCCCCTGTGAGGCCCCCAGTCATCTAAACACACTACTGTACCCCTCTCCCCCTGTGAGGCCCCCAGTCATCTAAACACACTACTGTACCCCTCTCCCCCTGTGAGGCCCCCAGTCATCTAAACACACTACTGTATCTAAACCCTCTCCCCCTGTGAGGCCCCCAGTCATCTAAACACACTACTGTACCCCTCTCCCCTGTGAGGCCCCCAGTCATCTAAACACACTACTGTACCCCTCTCCCCCTGTGAGGCCCCCAGTCATCTAAACACACTACTGTACCCCTCTCCCCCTGTGAGGCCCCCAGTCATCTAAACACACTACTGTACCCCTCTCCCCTGTGAGGCCCCCAGTCATCTCATCCCCTGTGAGGCCCCCAGTCATCTAAACACACTACTGTACCCCTCTCCCCCTGTGAGGCCCCCAGTCATCTAAACACACTACTGTACCCCTCTCCCCTGTGAGGCCCCCAGTCATCTAAACACACTACTGTAAACACACTACTCTCCCCCTGTGAGGCCCCCAGTCATCTAAACACACTACTGCTGTACCCCTCTCCCCCTGTGAGGCCCCCAGTCATCTAAACACACTACTGTACCCCTCTCCCCCTGTGAGGCCCCCAGTCATCTAAACACACTACTGTACCCCTCTCCCCCTGTGAGGCCCCCAGTCATCTAAACACACTACTGTACCCTCTCCCCCTGTGAGGCCCCCAGTCATCTCACACTACTGTCATCTAAACACACTACTGTACCCCTCTCCCCCTGTGAGGCCCCCAGTCAGTCATCTAAACACACTACTGTACTGTACCCCTCTCCCCCTGTGAGGCCCCCAGGCAGTCTAAACACAAGTCTCCCCCTGTAAGTCATCTAAACACACTACTGTACTCCAAACTCAGATGTCATCTAAACACACTACTCCTTCTGCATCTCTCTCCCTCTACCATTTATTTTCCTCTCCACCCTGAGGCCCCAGAGCAGAACAGAGTTAACTGTCTGATAGTGTACAGCTACAGAAAGTAGGGCCACGTTGAATAGTGAAAACATCCTGACCCTCTCCCCCTGAACTGAGACCCCTAGAGCAGAGTAGCCAAACTAAACTCCTCCTTACCCCTTCCCCTTCCTTCACTATATTTTCCCCTCAGGCCCCCTCCACCACTACCCCTCTGAGGCCCCCCATCTCTCTATATGACTCACAGCCCCAGCAGCCCAAAGCCAGCCAGGGTATTAAAGGCCTACCCGCCCCCAGATCTGCCCAGATCCCTCTGTGAGGCCCCCAGCATGCGTGGACACACACAGCACACATCCACAACAAACCCTTTATCCTCTTAGACCCGTGTCTCTGTCTCACACAACTCTCCCTCCTTTCCATCGCTCTTCCTCTGCTCCTATCTCCCTCTCTGATCAGCAGATAGCTACATAACTCTCCCCCGGATGGCCAGGTCAGGATATGATATGTACCCCTCTCTTAGTAAGAGAAGTCTATTACGAGGTACGTCACTACACAGCATGGTCAGCCATTACAGAGAGTTTCATCAGCCCTGTTTCTAGATATTACATAACATTTAGCCTAGCCCTGTTACTAGATATTACATAACATTTAGCCTAGCCCTGTTACTAGTTATTACTAACATTTAGCCTCTCCCCCTGTTACTAGTTATTACATAACATTTAGCCTAGCCCTGTTGCTAGTTATGACAAAACATTTACTATTGCCCCTAGTTATTACATAACATATAGCCTCTCCCCCTTGTTGCTAGTTATAGCCTAGCCTTGTTGCAGTTAACATAACATATAGCCTAGCCTTGTTGCTAGTTATTAAACATAACATTTAGCCTAGCCTTGTTGCTAGTTATTACATAACATATAGCCTAGCCTTGTTGCTAGTTATTACATAACATATAGCCTAGCCCTGTTGCTAGTTATCTAAACACACTTTAGCCTAGCCTCCCCCTGTGAGGCCCCCAGTCATCTAAAACATTTAGCCTAGCCTGCTGTTATTACATAACATATGCTAGCTAGTTATTAATTATAGCCTCCCCCCTAACATTTAGCCTAGCCTTGTTGCTAGTTATTACCTAAAACTAGCCCTGTTGCTAGTTATAAACGTAACATTTAGCCTAGCCTTGTTGCTAGTTATTAATAACATATAGCCTAGCCCTGTTGCTAGTTATGATGTAACATTTAGCCTAGCCTTGTTGCTAGTTATTAAGCCTAGCCCTCTGCTAGTTATGATGTAACATTTAGCCTAGCCTTGTGCATCTACACACTACTGTACCCCCTAGCCCTGTTGCTAGTCATTATGATGTAACATAGCCTAGCCCCAGTTGCTAGCCCTGTTAGTCATTACATAACATATAGCCTAGCCTAGGCCTGTTGCTAGTTATGACATAACATTTTAGCCTAGCCTAGACCTGTTACCAGTTATGACATAACATATAGACTAGCCCTGTTACCAGTTATTACATAACATATAGACTAGCCCTGTTACTAGTTATTACATAACATATAGCCTAGACCGGTTGCTAGATATTACATAACATATAGCCTAGCCCTGCCACAAAAGGACCAGCTGACATCATGTCAGTGATTCTCTCGTTAACACAGGTGTGAGTGTTGACTGTGAGGACAAGGCTGAAGATCACTCTGTCATGCTGATTGAGTTTGAATAACAGACTGGAAGCTTCAAAAGGAGGGTGGTGCTTGGAATCATTGTTCTACTACTAGTTACCCCTCCCCCGAGACCAGTTATTACTTAACATATAGCCTAGACCTACTACTACCACCCGTCACTATTTAACAACAATAGGTCCCAGTCACTGTGACCTGACTCTGCCTGTCTGTTTATTCCTAACAAGGGAGCTGCTTGATGTTGTTGTGGTCTGTGTTTTCTCCAACAGCAGATAAAACAAGCGTGTGCCACAACAGGGTGAACACAACACGATAGCGAGACTGGTCTATAGGCGTGTCTGCTGCCACAGTGTAAAGTTGATCACATCTTAGCAGGAGTAAAGAGGAAGAGAAAACACAGAGACAGGCCCCCAGAGAGACAGAGAGAGACAGAGAGAGACACAGACTGAGAGAGGAGTCATCTAAAGAGAGAGAGAGAGAGAGAGAAAGACAGAGAGAGAGAGCCCCCAGATCTAAAGAGAGAGACCCCTCTCCCCCAGAGAGAGAGAGAGACAGAGAGAGAGAGTCAGACACAGAGAGAGAGAGAGCCCCCAGAAAGAGAGAGAGAGCCCCCAGAGAGAGATCTAAACAGAGAGACAGAGAGAGACAGAGAGAGAGAGAGAGAGAGAGAGAGAGAGAGAGAGAGAGAGAGAGAGAGAGAGAGAGAGAGAGAGAGAGAGAGAGAGAGAGAGAGAGAGAGAGAGATCTCTCTCCCTCTACCAGAGAGAGCCCCAGAGCAGAACAGAGAGAGAGAGAGAGACAGAGAGAGAGGGAGAGAAGAGAGAGACAGACTGAAGAGACAGAGAGAGACTCCTCCTTCCCTTCTTCCTTCAGAGACAGAGAGAGATGAGACAGAGAGAAAGCCAGCCAGGGAGAGAGAGAGATCTGCCCAGCTGTCAGCATGGTGGACAGACACAGCACACATCCATACTGAGCTTAGAGTCTCTGTCTCACCACTCTCCCTCCTTTCCATCGCTCTTCCTCTGCTCCTATCTCCCTCTCTGATCAGCAGATAGCTTCACACCACGGATGGCCAGGTCAGGATATGATATGGAGAAAGAGACTGCTTCACTCAGACATGGTCAGCCATTAAGAGTTTCACCCCTGTTTCGCTAACTTTAGCCTAGCCCTCCATTACTAACATTTACCTTCCCTAGTTATTCATAACATTTAGCCTAGCCCTGTTACTAGTTATTACATAACATTTAGCCTAGCCCTGTTGCTAGTTATGACATAACATTTAGCCTCCAGTTGCTAGTTATTGACTAACCTTCCCACCCTAGTTATTACATCCTCCAGCCAGCCTCCTTCCCACCATCAGATCCTCCAGCCTGCCTGCTAGTTATTACATAACACCTCTGTTCCTCCAGCCTGCCTTGTTGCTCCTTATTACATAACATCTCTCCTAGCCTTGTTGCTAGTTATCTCCAGCATAACATTTAGCCTAGCCTTGTTGCTAGTTATTACATAACATTTAGCCTAGCCTTCCTTCCTAGTTATTACATCTCATCCAGCCTAGCCTCCTTGCTAGTTATTACTCCATATAGCCTAGCCCTCCCTCCCAGGCAGAGAATACAGTCCCATGTTGCTAGGAACATTTACCTAGCCTTTTGCTAGTTATTACATAACAGCCTAGCCACTGTTTCTCTGATGTAACATTTAGCCTAGCCTGTTGCTAGTTATTACATAACATTCTCCTGTTGCTAGTTATGTGTAACTCTCCCTAGCCCTTACTAGTTAGACTAACTCCCTCCCTGTTCTAGTTTAGACATAACATTTTAGCCTAGCCTCTTTCAGTTTGACTAACATATAGACAGAGAAAACATAACATCCTAGCCCTGACTAGGTAACAGGAAAAGAGATAGATGGCAGAGAGACCAGATTCCTCTTTCTGACAACACTCTTTAAGACCTCTCTCACTTTCCTCTGAGACACTACTATAGATGTGTCCCAAATGGCACCCTAGTCCCTATATAGTGCATATAGCCTAGACCAGAGCCCAGAGACAAGATATAGTCCCAGTCACTTTAGACCAGAGCCCTGAGTCCATAATAGACAGCGAGACCAGAGACAGCGAGAAAGAGACAACGAGAAAAGGATCTTGGAATCATTGTCATAGAGACAGCGAGAAAGAGACCTAGATCCCTGTTGGATATAGTGACAACTTTAGACCAGAGCCCTAGTCCTATATAGTGCACTACTTTAGACCAGAGCCCTAGTCCCTATATAGTGCAGTACTTTAGACCAGAGCCCTAGTCCATATATACAGACAGAGAGAGACAGACTTTAGACCAGAGCCCTAGTCCATATATAGAGCAGTACTTTAGACCAGAGAGAGTCCATATATAGTGCAGACTTTAGACCAGAGCAGAGAGAGTCCAGAGAGATAGAGCAGAGACTTTAGACCAGAGAGACAGATAGAGAGTGCAGTACTTTAGACCAGAGAGAGTCCCTATATAGAGCAGAGAGAGAGACAGAGAGAGCCCTAGAGAGAGAGACTTTAGACCAGAGAGACAGATAGAGCAGAGAGAGACCAGAGAGACAGATAGAGAGACAGAGAGAGTCCATATATAGAGAGACAGAGACCAGAGAGTCCAGATAGAGAGAGTACTTTAGAGAGCCCAGTCCAGTGGCAGAGAGAGATCCAGAGAGAGATCCCAGAGAGCAGACTCCAGACCAGAGATCCAGAGAGAGTGAGTCCAGACCAGAGAGATCCAGAGATAGTGAGACCAGCTGTGCCCTGGTCCAGACCTGGTCTGTGCAGTACTTTAGACCTGAGCCCGTTAAACCAGAAAGACGTGTTTCAGTACTTGGCTTTTAGACCAGAGCCCTAGTCCATATATAGTGCAGTACTTTAGACCAGAGCCCTCTCCATATATAGTGGCTACTTTAGACCAGAGCCCTAGTCCATATATAGTGCAGTACTTTAGACCAGAGCCCTAGTCCATATATAGTCCAGTACTTTAGACCAGAGCCCTAGTCCCTATAGTGCCCTCTTTCAGAGCCCTAGTCCCCTATCCCTCCCTTCCCACCCTCTCTCCTCCAGCCTGCCTCCTTAGACCAGAGCCCTCTCTCCTCCAGCCTGCCTCCTTCCCATAGTGCAGTACTTTAGACCAGAGCCCTAGTCCAGGCAGAGAATACAGTCCCATATAGTGCAGTACTTTAGACCAGAGCCCTAGTCCATATATAGTGCAGTACTTTAGACCAGAGCCCTAGTCCACTGTTGCTCTCCCTCCCTCATTCCCCTTCGCTCTTGACCAGAGCCCTAGTCCATATATAGTGCAGTACTTTAGACCAGAGCCCTAGTCCATATATAGTGCAGTACTTTAGACCAGAGCCCAGAGCCTAGTCCATATATAGTGCAGTCCTATATAGTGCAGTACTTTAGACCAGAGCCCTAGTCCTATAGACCAGAGCCCTAGTCCAGTACTTTAGACCAGAGCCCTAGTCAGCAGTACTTTAGACCAGAGGGATACTTTAGACCAGATCCAGAGACCAGAGCCCTAGTCCTATATTTAGACCAGAGCCCTAGTCCCTATATAGTGCAGTACTTTAGACCAGAGCCCTAGTCCATATATAGTGCAGTACTTTAGACCAGAGCCCTAGTCCATATATAGTGCAGTACTTTTGAGCAGAGATAGTACCCCCACCCCCCACTATTTTTCCTTCATCTCCCTATCCTCCTCCCCATCTCTCTCCCTCGGGCAGGGACCCCACTGTGACCTCTCACCTGGCTGGGGCTGGCTGGCTGAGGTAACAGCCAGGTAATGGGATGGGTGTAGGTGAGAGACATCAACGTGAAAGGAGAGTGATTGGAATGACTGATCAGACTAGAACTCCAGACAGTCTTTATTTCATATGTGGGGTTCCAGCCCTGAATGCTGATTGGCTGACGGCCGTGGTATATCAGACCGTATACCACGGGTATGACAAAACATTTGATTTTGTCTGCTCTTATTACGTTGGTAACTAGTTTATAATAGCAATAAGGCACCTCGGGGATTTGTGGTATATGGCCAATATACCCCGGCTAAGGTCTGTCCGGGCACTCCGCAATGTGTTGTGCATAAGAACAGCCCTTAGCTGTGGTATATTGGCCATATACCACACCACCTCGTGCCTCATTTCTTAAATACATGACAGGGTGGTTTCCATGTCAAATACACAATACATTTAAAAATATATATTATGAAAAATTGCATAGCTGGCTAAAACTATAAACCAATTATTTTACTGAATAAAAAGACAGTAGAGATTGGAAACAGTATATGTTGTTTTGTAATTGTCTGCCTTTTGGGGTTGGAAACAGGGAGACAGGATGTATCAGAGACACCATGAAAAGATATTGCTGAAGCCCATTGAAGCCCACCCAGCCAGGCAGTCACCCAGCCAGGCAGTCACCCAGCCAGGCAGTCACCCAGCCAGGCAGTCAAGCAGCAAGGCAGTCACCCAGCCAGGCAGTCACCCAGCCAGGCAGTCACCCAACCAGGCAGTCACCCAGCCAGGCAGTCACCCAACCACCCAGCCAGGCAGTCACCCAGCCAGGCAGTCACCCAGCCAGGCAGTCACCCAGCCAGGCACAGGCAGTCACCCAACCAGGCAGTCACCCAGCCAGGCAGTCACCCAGCCAGGCAGTCACCCAGCCAGGCAGTCACCCAGCCAGGCAGTCACCCAGCCAGGCAGTCACCCAGCCAGGCAGCTCTGTGCTGTGGATGACTCATCCTAACAACACGACAGAACCCTCAAAGCTACACCAGACAGACACTTGAAACACATTGAGCCACAAAGAGAGAGAGGAAAAGCACCAGAACGGTGAATGTAATTCCACCACTATTGCCAATTCATTTCCCAGTGATACTTCTGCAGTTGTCATGATAACCTTCATGAGGGGGAGTACGAACAAAAATAACCCCTCCTAAAGGGTGAGTATGGTTAGGCCCATGTCTCCAGGCAACCAGCCAACCGCTGTGTGCTGTGTGTTTTGATTTGAACACAGGCAGCCAATCTGCGTGTACGGAACACATAACCCTGGGAGCTGATTTGGCAGCAGCCGTTTCACTCCGACATGGGATTGGCCGGGGAGGAGAACAGGCTTCCTGCTTTGTCTGTCCCCATCGGGCCACTCCCTCTGGTGTTAGGGTGAGCTCAGGACAAGCCTTCTCCTGGCAGGACGTGAGGGGTTGGCGAGAGGAGGCACTCAAACACCAAGTACTGTGACAACTCTCCTTAGGAAGAGAGAGAGAGAGAAAGATAGTGATTCTCCCTCGCCTCGCTCTCTTTCTCTAAAACAATACAGAAATACACTATGGAAAAAGAAGGAACAGCACATCAGAAATAAACTAAATAAACTCAAACTCTGTAATTGAAGAATCCATAGACTCTAACCACTTCTGGGAAAATTGGAAAACACTAAACAAACAACATGAATAATTATCTATCCAAAATGGAGATAAACCACTTCTCCAATCGTTTTGTCTCGATAACAAAGAATAAACAGCAAAAACAGGATCAAATACAACATCTTAGAATGAACTATTAAAGACCCAGAACCCACTGGATTCTCCAATTACCTTGAATGAACTATTAAAGACCCAGAACCCACTGGATTCTCCAATTACCTTGAATGAACTATTAAAGACCCAGAACCCACTGGATTCTCCAATTACCTTGAATGAACTATTAAAGACCCAGAACCCACTGGATTCTCCAATTACCTTGAATGAGCTACAGGACTAAATAAAAACCCTCCAACCCAAAAAGGCCTGTGGTGTTGATGTTATCCTTAATGAAATGATCAAATATACAGACAACACATTCCAATTGGCTATACTAAAACTCTTTAACATCATCCTTAGCTCTGGCATCTTCCTCAATATTTGGAACCAAGGACTGATCACCCCAATCCACAAAAGCAGAGACAAATTTGACCCCCAATAACAAGCGTGGGGGATATGCGTCAACAGCAACCTTGGGGAAATCCTCTGCATTATCATTAACGGCAGACTCGTACATTTCCTCAGTGAAAACAATGTACTGAGCAAATGTCAAATTGGATTTTTATCAAATTACCATACGACAGACCACATATTCACCCTGCATACTCTAATTGACAAACAAACAAACCAAAACAAAGGCAAATGCTTGATTTACAAAAAGCTTGACTCAATTTGGCATGAGGGTATACTAGACAAATTGATGGTAAGTGGTGTTGGGTGGGAAAACATTATAAAATCCATGTACACAAACAACCAGTGTGCGGTTAAAATTGGCAAAACAAACGTTTCTTTCCACAGGGCCGTGGGGTGAGACAGGGTGCAGCTTAAGGCTCACCCTCTCCAACATATATATCAACGAATTGGCGAGGGCAGCACCCGGCCGCACCCGGCCTCACCCTACTAGAATCTGAAGTCAAATATCTACTGTTTGCTGATGATCTGGTGCTTCTGTCCCCAACCAAGGAGGGTCTACAGCAGCAACACAACTAGACCCAACCAAATCACGAGAAAAATATAATATCTTGACACATTGGAAACAACAAAAAACTGAGCAAACTAGAATGCTATTTGGCCCTAAACAGAGAGCACACAGTGGCATAATACCTGACCACTATGAGTGACCCAAACTTAAGAAAAGCTTTGACTATGTACAGACTTAGTGAGCATAGCCTTGCTATTGAGAAAGGCCGCCGTAGGCAGACCTGGCTCTCAAGAGAAGACAGGCTATGTGCTCACTGCCCACAAAATTAGGTGGAAACTGAGCTGCACTTCCTAACCTCCTGCCAAATGTATGACCATATTAGAGACACATATTTCCCTCAGATTACACAGATCCACAAAGAATTCCAAAACAAACCCAATTTTGAAAAACTCTACTGGGTGAAATACCACAGTGTGCATCACAGCAGCAAGATTAGTGACCTGTTGCCATGAGAAAAGGTCAACCAGTGAAGAACAAAGACCATTGTAAATACAACCCATATTTATGTTGATTTATTTTCCCTTTTGTACTTCAACTATTTGTACATTGTTACAACACTGTAGATATACATAATATGACATTCTTTTGGAACTTTTGAGAGTGTAATGTTTACTGATATATTTTTTAAATGGTTTATAATCTATTTCACTTGCTTTGGCAATGTAAACATATGTTTCCCATGCCAATAAAGCCCTTAAATTGAAATGAGAGAGGAAGACAACAGAGCGAGGGAGACAACAGAGCGAGGGAGACAACAGAGCGAGGGAGACAACAGAGCGAGGGAGACAACAGAGCGAGGGAGACAACAGAGCGAGGGAGACAACAGAGCGAGGGAGACAACAGAGCGAGGGAGACAACAGAGCGAGGGAGACAACAGAGCGAGGGAGACAACAGAGCGAGGGAGACAACAGAGCGAGGGAGACAACAGAGCGAGGGAGACAACAGAGCGAGGGAGACAACAGAGCGAGGGAGACAACAGAGCGAGGGAGACAACAGAGCGAGGGAGACAACAGAGCGAGGGAGACAACAGAGCGAGGGAGACAACAGAGCGAGGGAGACAACAGAGCGAGGGAGACAACAGAGCGAGGGAGACAACAGAGAGAGGGAGACAACAGAGCGAGGGAGACAACAGAGCGAGGGAGACAACAGAGCGAGGGAGACAACAGAGCGAGGGAGACAACAGAGCGAGGGAGACAACAGAGCGAGGGAGACAACAGAGCGAGGGAGACAACAGAGCGAGGGAGACAACAGAGCGAGGGAGACAACAGAGCGAGGGAGACAACAGAGCGAGGGAGACAACAGAGCGAGGGAGACAACAGAGCGAGGGAGACAACAGAGCGAGGGAGACAACAGAGCGAGGGAGACAACAGAGCGAGGGAGACAACAGAGCGAGGGAGACAACAGAGCGAGGGAGATGAGAGCGAGGGAGACAACAGAGCGAGGGAGACAACAGAGCGAGGGAGACAACAGAGCGAGGGAGACAACAGAGCGAGGGAGACAACAGAGCGAGGGAGACAACAGAGCGGGAGACAACAGAGCGAGGAGAGACGACAGAGCGAGGGAGACAACAGAGCGAGGGAGACAACAGAGCGAGGGAGACAACAGAGCGAGGGAGACAACAGAGCGAGGGAGACAACAGAGCGAGGGAGACAACAGAGCGAGGGAGACAACAGAGCGAGGGAGACAACAGAGCGAGGGAGATGAGAGCGAGCGAGCGAGATCTCATCATGGTTTACCTCTCACAGGGAGAGATGTGATTTGTAGCCCACAACCTACCTACAGCAAGGTCATTAAATGTATATGGGCTGCATGAGGTAGAGAAGAGGAAAATAAATCATAAAAGGTTTTAATGAGAGAGAGAGAGAGAGAGAGAGAGAGAGAGAGAGAGAGAGAGAGAGAGAGAGAGAGAGAGAGAGAGAGAGAGCAGCCTGGACTGACCAGCTAAACAGAGAGAGAGCAGCCTGGACTGACCAGCTAAACAGAGAGAGAGCAGCCTGGACTGACCAGCTAAACAGAGAGAGAGCAGCCTGGACTGACCAGCTAAACAGAGAGAGAGCAGCCTGGACTGACCAGCTAAACAGAGAGAGCAGCCTGGACTGACCAGCCTGGACTGACCAGCTAGACAGAGAGCAGCCTGGACTGACCAGCTAAACAGAGAGAGAGCAGCCTGGACTGACCAGCTAAACAGAGAGCAGCCTGGACTGACCAGCTAAACAGAGAGAGAGCAGCCTGGACTGACCAGCTAAACAGAGAGAGAGCAGCCTGGACTGACCAGTTAAACAGAGAGAGCAGCCTGGACTGACCAGCTAAACAGAGAGAGAGCAGCCTGGACTGACCAGCCTGGACTGACCAGCTAAACGGAGAGAGCAGCCTGGGCTGATCAGCTAAATAGAGAGCAGCCTGGACTGACCAGCTAAACAGAGAGAGCAGCCTGGACTGACCAGCTAAACAGAGAGAGCAGCCTGGACTGACCAGCTAAACAGAGAGAGCAGCCTGGACTGACCAGCTAAATGGAGAGAGCAGCCTGGGCTGATCAGCTAAACAGAGAGCAGCCTGGACTGACCAGCTAAACAGAGAGCAGCCTGGACTGACCAGCTAAACAGAGAGCAGCCTGGACTGACCAGCTAAACAGAGAGAGCAAGCCTGGACTGACCAGCTAAACAGAGAGAGCAGCCTGGACTGACCAGCTAAACAGAGAGAGCAGCCTGGACTGACCAGCTAAACAGAGAGCAGCCTGGACTGACCAGCTAAACAGAGAGAGCAGCCTGGACTGACCAGCTAGACAGAGAGCAGCCTGGACTGACCAGCTAAATAGAGAGCAGCCTGGACTGACCAGCTAAACGGAGAGAGCAGCCTGAACTGACCAGCTAAACAGAGAGCAGCCTGGACTGACCAGCTATACGGAGAGAGCAGCCTGGGCTGACCAGCTAAATAGAGAGCAGCCTGGACTGACCAGCTAAACAGAGAGAGCAGCCTGGACTGACCAGCTAAACAGAGAGAGCAGCCTGGACTGACCAGCTAAACAGAGAGAGCAGCCTGGACTGACCAGCTAAACAGAGAGAGCAGCCTGGACTGACCAGCTAAACAGAGAGAGCAGCCTGGACTGACCAGCTAAACAGAGAGAGCAGCCTGGACTGATCAGCTAAACAGAGAGCAGCCTGGACTGACCAGCTAAACAGAGAGCAGCCTGGACTGACCAGCTAAACAGAGAGAGCAGCCTGGACTAACCAGCTAAACAGAGAGAGCAGCCTGGACTGACCAGCTAAACAGAGAGAGCAGCCTGGACTGACCAGCTAAACAGAGAGAGCAGCCTGGACTGACCAGCTAAACAGAGAGAGCAGCCTGGACTGACCAGCTAAACAGAGAGAGCAGCCTGGACTGACCAGCTAAACAGAGAGCAGCCTGGAGACCAGCTAAACAGAGCAGCCTGGACTGACCAGCTAAACAGAGAGAGCAGCCTGGACTGACCAGCTAAACAGAGAGAGCAGCCTGGACTGACCAGCTAAACAGAGAGAGCAGCCTGGACTGACCAGCTAAACTGGAGACCAGCTAAACAGAGAGAGCAGCCTGGACTGACCAGCTAAAACAGAGACCAGAGAGAGCAGCCTGGACTGACCAGCTAAACAGAGAGAGAGCAGCCTGGACTGACCAGCTAAACAGAGAGAGCAGCCTGGACTGACCAGCTAAACAGAGAGAGCAGCCTGGACTGACCAGCTAAACAGAGAGAGCAGCCTGGACTGACCAGCTAAACAGAGAGAGCAGCCTGGACTGACCAGCTAAACAGAGAGAAGCCTGGACTGACCAGCTAAACAGAGAGCAGCCTGGACTGACCAGCTAAACAGAGAGCAGCCTGGACTGACCAGCTAAACAGAGAGCAGCCTGGACTGACCAGCTAAACAGAGAGAGCAGCCTGGACTGAGCAAACGGTCCAGTCAGTGGAAAACTACTCCCCTAACAACACAGGGAAGTGATGGCCTCATGTTGCCTCGTTGAGAGGTAAACTCTCCCCTCTGGTGATGGCCATCTTAGTATTACAAACATTAAAACAAGTTAAAACAGAGAAGTCTTCTGGACAGATGGCTGTACAGTTAGTGTTCCTGACCCTCACTCTTTTCTTTCTCCCTCTCAGTCTCGTCACTCCCTCTCTTTTCTTTCTCCCTCTCGTCTCTCGCTCGCTCTTTCGTTGTTCTTGGCAGGATTGAGGGCTAAATTCTACTGTGCTGTGCAGACTGAGGGAGGGGAAGAGAGAGCTGAGTGGAGGAAGGGAGGGAGTTGAGGAGGGAGGGAAGAGAGAGGGAGCTATGTGGAGGGGAGGGAAGGAAGGAGAGAGGGAGCTGAGTGGATGGAGGGAAGGAGAGAGAGGGAGCTGAGTGGGGGAGGGAAGGAGAGAGAGGGAGCTGAGTGGGGGGAGGGAAGGAGAGAGAGGAGCTGAGTGGATGGAGGGAAGGAGAGAGAGGGTAGCTGAGTCGAGGGGAGGGAAGGAGAGGGAGAGGGAGCTGAGTAGCTGAGTGGAGGGAGGGAAGGAGAGAGGGAGCTGAGTGGATGGAGGGAAGGGGAGAGGGAGCTGAGTGGATGGAGGGAAGGAGAGAGGGAGCTGAGTGGATGGAGGGAAGGAGAGAGAGGTAGCTGAGTCGAGGGAGGGAAGGAGAGAGGGAAGTGGATGGAGGGAAGGAGAGAGGTAGCTGAGTCGAGGGAGAGAAGGATGGAGGGAGGAGTGGATGGAGGGAAGGAGAGAGAGGGAGCTGAGTGGATGGAGGGAAGGAGAGAGAGGGAGCTGAGTGGATGGAGGGAAGGGAAGGAGAGAGAGGTAGCTGAGTGGAGGGAAGGGAGGGAGCTGAGTGGATGGAGGGAAGGAGAGAGAGGTAGCTGAGTCGAGGGAGAGAAGGAGAGAGAGGGAGCTGAGTGGAAGGAGGGAAGGAACTGTGTGCCACAGGGAGACCGAGGCTCCACTCCAGTAGGAAGACACTGCTGGCCTTGCCAAGCCTCCATACTGCCTCCACAAGCCTTCCTGTTGTCTGGGTTGACAGATCCTCTAGACAGGGGGTATCAAACATACGGCCTTGTGGGATGGATGCGGCCCGCGAGCACATTCAATTCAGCACCCTGGTTGTTTGAGTAAAACATGTATTTTTTGAGGGTGGGAAAAACAGACTCAATCAATAATGGACATACCTTTATAGTCTCACCACTCTGTCCAGCTTGCTAAGGGTCATCGAGACGGAAGCTCGACAGTCCGGGAACATCGGAAATTCCAAAAGCGATGGATAGAGGACTATTTGTCAAATTTTAACGGCGTGGAAGTACAATCAATGTTTAAGCCCTCAGGACATTGAAGAACTGAATTCAACACGCTGGGTGAAATGGGTTTAGGTTCTGGGTTCACCTCTCCACAGTGACAGACGTCTTCCAGCTACGGACCTGAACAAAACACAACCAGTAAAGTGTTTCTTCCATGAAGAGGAGCAGAGTAAAACCCAGCTCGATGACAGCTACACCTGCTGAGCAGTACCTCACCACATCCCTTATCCTGTCAGTATGATTACAGGGAGGATGTGAGAACACCATCAGCAGATTCCAAACATCAGACAGTCCAATGATAAATTACCCCCAATGCCGAGGTTCAAATCCAGATCGCTGACTGATAACATGTCCACCCAGATCGCTGACTGATAACATGTCCACCCAGATCGCTGACTGATAACATGTCCATCCAGATCGCTGACTGATAACATGTCCATCCAGATGGCTGACTGATAACATGTCCATCCAGATGGCTGACTGATAACATGTCCATCCAGATGGCTGACTGATAACATGTCCATCCAGATGGCTGACTGATAACATGTCCATCCAGATCGCTGACTGATAACATGTCCATCCAGATCGCTGACTGATAACATGTCCATCCAGATCGCTGACTGATAACATGTCCATCCAGATGGCTGACTGATAACATGTCCATCCAGATGGCTGACTGATAACATGTCCATCCAGATGGCTGACTGATAACATGTCCATCCAGATGGCTGACTGATAACATGTCCATCCAGATGGCTGACTGATAACATGTCCATCCAGATGGCTGACTGATAACATGTCCATCCAGATGGCTGACATGATAACATGTCCATCCAGATCGCTGACTGATAACATGTCCATCCAGAGCTGACTGATAACATGTCCATCCAGATCGCTGGCTGATAAAATGTCCTTTTAAATGTAACCTTTATTTAACCAGAGACCAGTTGTGGACCCGGTCGTTGTGGACTGATGGACTTCATGGACCATCCGTTGTGGACCTGGTCATTTTGGACCCGGTGTGTACTACTCATCTGTGTTATATGCTCCAGTCAACTCACAGGTGTGTTGTACTACTCATCTGTGTTAAATGCTCCAGTCAGCAAGTAGGTTGGTTGTATCCCTGAGAGGACAGGGGAAATACCTCCCCATGTCTCCCACTATTATACAGGATCATACATTATTATACAGGATCCTTCTGCTGTGAAGACAACAAGTCCTCTCCTGGGTACTGTTAGTTAACATCCTGGTACAAGTCCTCTCCTGGGTACTGTTAGTTAACATCCTGGTACAAGTCCTCTCCTGGGTACTGTTAACATCCTGGTACAAGTCCTCTCCTGGGTACTGTTAGTTAACATCCTGGTACAAGTCCTCTCCTGGGTACTGTTAGTTAACATCCTGGTACAAGTCCTCTCCTGGGTACTGTTAGTTAACATCCTGGTACAAGTCCTCTCCTGGGTACTGTTAACATCCGGGTACAAGTCCTCTCCTGGGTACTGTTAGTTAACATCCTGGTACAAGTCCTCTCCTGGGTACTGTTAGTTATCATCCTGGTACAAGTCCTCACCTGGGTACTGTTAGTTAACATCCTGGTACAAGTCCTCTCCTGGGAACTGTTAGTTAACATCCTGGTACAAGTCCTCTCCTGGGAACTGTTAGTTAACATCCTGGTACAAGTCCTCTCCTGGGTACTGTTAACAAATACAAGTCCTCTCCCAGTCATCCTGGTACAAGTCCTCTCCTGGGTACTGTTGGTTGTATCCCTGAGATCCTGGTACAAGTCCTCTCCTGGGTACTGTTAGTTAACATCCTGGTACAAGTCCTCTCCTGGGTACTGTTAGTTAACATCCTGGTACAAGTCCTCTCCTGGGTACTGTTAGTTACATCCTGGTACAAGTCCTCTCCATACTGTTATTACTGTTAGTTAACATCCTGGTACAAGTCCTCTCCTGGGTACTGTTAGTTAACATCCTGGTACAAGTCCTCTCCAAGTTAACATCCTACAAGTCCTGGGTACTGTTAGTTAACATCCTGGTACAAGTCCTCTCCTGGGTACTGTTAGTTAACATCCTGGTACAAGTCCTCTCCTGGGTACTGTTAGTTAACATCCTGGTACAAGTCCTCTCCTGGGTACTGTTAGTTAACATCCTGGTACAAGTCCTCTCCTGGGTACTGTTAGTTAACATCCTGGTACAAGTCCTCTCCTGGGTACTTTTAGTTAACATCCTGGTACAAGTCCTCTCCTGGGTACTGTTAGTTAACATCCTGGTACAAGTCCTCTCCTGGGTACTGTTAGTTAACATCCTGGTACAAGTCCCTCCCTGTTAGTTAACAGTACAAGTCATCTCCTGGGTACTGTTAACATCCTGGTACAAGTCCTCTCCTGGGTACTGTTAGTTAACATCCTGGTACAAGTCCTCTCCCCCCAGTCCCCCCCCAAGCCATTCCAACAACACCACCAGAACCCCCCCCCCAGCCATTCTCACAACACCACTACACCCCCCAGCCATTCCCACAACACCACTACACCCCCCCCCCCAGCCATTCCCACAACACCACCAGAACCCCCGAGCCATTCCCACAACACCACCAGAACCCCGAGCCATTCCCACAACACCACCAGAACCCCGAGCCATTCCCACAACACCAACAGAACCCCCGAGCCATTCCCACAACACCAACAGAACCCCCGAGCCATTCCCACAACACCATCACGAAACACTTCCCCCTCCAGCCATTCCCACAATACCACTAAACCCCCCTCCAGCCATTCCCACCACACCACGAGACCCCAACTTTTTATTTTTTCACAATGCTCTATTTTCAGGGATAAAAGCGCTCGTTGCTAGGAAACTCGGGGTAGGTGAGTGAACGCACACTCAAGCTAGAGGGAGAGGGAGAAAATAAAGGCAGGAAGAGAGAGCTACTCTGTCTAAGAGTACTCCTCCAGGGAGACGCTTCATATCCAGTGATTAGTACCACCTTCTACAGGCCTCACCTCCCCACAGCCATTAGAAAAGCTCCTGACGGACCCACTACACTGGACCCAGCCACAGAACAGTTAAGCTGTAGACCCACTACACTGGACCCAGCCACAGAACAGTTAGGCTGTAGACCCACTACAGTGTACCAAGCCACAGAACAGTTAGGCTGTAGACCCACTACACTGGACCCAACCACAGAACAGTTAAGATGTAGACCCACTACACTGTACCCAGCCACAGAACAGTTGAGATGTAGACCCACTACACTGTACCCAGCCACAGAACAGTTAAGATGTAGACCCACTACACTGGACCCAGCCACAGAACAGTTAAGCTGTAGACCCACTACACTGGACCCAGCCACAGAACAGTTAAGATGTAGACCCACTACACTGGACCCAGCCACAGAACAGTTAAGATGTAGACCCACTACACTGGACCCAGCCACAGAACAGTTAAGATGTAGACCCACTACACTGGACCCAGCCACAGAACAGTTAAGCTGTAGACCCACTACACTGGACCCAGCCACAGAACAGTTAAGATGTAGACCCACTACACTAGATAGACCCAGCCACAGAACAGTTGAGATGTAGACCCACTACACTGGACCCAGCCACAGAACAGTTAAGACTATGTAAAGACTATGTAAAGACTACGTAATGACACTAATGACCTTAATGCCACGAGACAGTAGTGACTGACTAGTGACTAAAGACTACGTAAAGACTACGTAATGACTACGTAATGACTTAATGACTACGTAATGACTACGTAATGACTACGCGTAATGACTACGTAATGACTACGTAATGACTACGTAATGACTACGTAATGACTATGTAATGACTATGTAATGACTATGTAATGACTATGTAATGACTATGTAATGACTATGTAATGACTACGTAATGACTATGTAATGACTATGTAATGACTATGTAATGACTATGTAATGACCATGTTCTTCATGTAAACACATCCTTCCTCTCTCCCTTGAAGTAACCTCATCTCTGATCGAACACGACTGGACTACCATCGACAACAATGCAGTAGTGTATAGTAAAGCAATAAGGCCAGAGGGGGTGTGGTATATGGCCAATATAACATGGCTACCGGCTATTCGTAGGCACGACGCAACGTGGAGTGACTCGATACAGCCCTTAGCTGTGGTATATTGGTCATATACTACACACCTCTGGGGTGCCTTATTGCTACTATAAACTGGTTACCAACGTTATTAGAGCAGTAACAATTGTCATACCCGTAGTATACGATCTGATATACCATGGCTTTCAGCCAATCAGCATTCAAGTCTCTCCCCTCCTCAAGACATCAACACTAGAGACTCATTGACGTTACAAACTATAGACCTGTATCCCTTCTTTATTTTCTAACCAAAACACTTGAGTGTTCTGTCTCTGCTCAACTTTCTAATCTCTCTCAGAACAATGTTCTGGACCCTAACCAGTCATTCTTTAAGATGGGCCACTCAACCAAGACCGCTCTTCTCTGTGCCACACAGGCTGTCCTCACTGCAAAAGCTGACTCTCTCTTCTGTTCTCATCCTCCTAGATCTATCCACTGCCATTGAGACCTGTGCACCGTCCTCCTCTCCAGCCTCTCAGGGCTGGGTGTCTCAGGCTCTACACACTCTTGGATTGCATCCTGCTCCTACCAGGTGACGTGGAGAAGATCTGTGTCTGCTCCACGTACTCTCACTACTGGTGTCCCCCAGGGCTTAGTTCTAGGCCCTCTCCCTTCTCTCTATACACCAAGTCACTCTGCTCCACGTACTCTCACTACTGGTGTCCCCCAGGGCTTAGTTCTAGGCCCTCTCCCTTCTCTCTATACACCAAGTCACTCTGCTCCACGTACTCTCACTACTGGTGTCCCCCAGGGCTTAGTTCTAGGACCTCTCCTCTTCTCTCTATACACCAAGTCACTCTGCTTCATCATATCCTCACATGGTCTCTCCTATCATTGCTATGCGGATGGACCTCTCCTCTTCTCTCTATACACCAAGTCACTCTGCTCCGTCATATCCTCACATAGTCTCTCCTATCATTGCTATGCGGTTGACAACTACATTTCTGACATGTCTGCGTGACTGGCAGATATCTCAGCTTGGATGTCGGTCCACCACCTCAAGCTCGATAAGACGGAGCTGCTCTTCCTCCCGAGGAAGGCCTGCCCGCTCAATGACCTCTCCATCATGATTGCCAACGCCAGTGTCGCCTTCCCAGAATGCAAAGAACCTTGGTGTGGCCCTGGTCAATACTTCTGTTCTGGACTTGGGGACTGTGAAGAGACCTCTTGTGGCTTGTCTTGTGGGGTATGTATGGGTGTCCGAGCTGTGTGCCAGCAGTTTAGACAGACAGCTCCGTGCATTCAACATGTCAATACCTCTCATAAATAATAGTAGTGATGAAGTCAATCTCTCCTCCACTTTCAGCCAGGAGAGACTGACATGCATATTATTAATATTAGCTCTCTGTGTACATCCAAGGGCCAGCCGTGCTGCCCTGTTCTGAACCCCCCCCCCCAGCTCTGACTCTGCTGATAGTACGTTTCCTAAATAAAGTAGATTACTTTGACTGAGACACTGTATGTGGTTGTCTCACCTAGCCTAGATATCTGAAGATGAATAGACTAACTGAAAGCCACTCTGGCTAAGATCGTGTGCTAAATGACTGAAATGTCTTGTGTCAGATCAGTTAGGCCTGTTACTAGAATAAACTAATGCATTTTATTGATGAATGCATTTTATTGATTGAGAACTTGAAAGAAGTCAGGAATCACTTCTTAAGTCTCCAGTCAGAGCGGTCAGTGTTTTCCTGCCCGTAAACTCTCGTCCCCACGGTGAAGGGGGTGTGTGTGTGTGTGTAGCACGTGTAGTGTGTCAGCAGGCAGGGTGTGTAGGCCCAGCAGAGAACTGATGGGACATTGACCTGTAGAAGCTTCTAGCTGAGGGGAACAGACACACACACACACACACACACACGTGAACGGCTACATGGCAGAGAGACACACACATGTAAACTAATGTACTTAATGTACACAAAAACACGTGTGCATTTGAACACACTTGCACCACACAGACACACACACTACTCAACGGCTGATGATAGAGAGCCGTTCCTAGCTACAGATATACCCTCACCTGAGCCCTGCTGACAATGACACGAGAGAGAGAGAGAGAGAGAGAGAGAGAGAGAGAGAGAGAGAGAGAGAGAGAGAGAGAGAGAGAGAGAGAGAGAGAGAGAGAGAGAGAGAGAGAGAGAGAGAGAGAGAGAGAGAGACAGAGAGAGAGAGAGAGAGAGAGAGAGAGAGAGAGAGAGAGAGAGAGAGAGAGAGAGAGAGAGAGAGAGAGAGAGAGAGAGAGAGAGAGAGAGAGAGAGAGAGAGAGAGAGAGTGAGCAAGAGAGAGACCACTTATACCCTGATGAGTGGAGTAGGCTACCTCTCAGCATTTGGGCCTGTACTCATTCACAAAGCATCTCATGATCGCTGATCTAGGATCAGGTCCCCCACGTCCATACAATCTTATTCATCATGATCTATTATGTAATATGGAAAACTAGTGTCTCAGAGTAGGAGTGCTGATCTAAGATCAGTTCTCCCTTTTAAATCATAATGAATAAGAGCTTATGGACATGGACGAACCTGATCCTAGTTCAGCACTTACTCTGAGATGTGTTATAAATATGAAGCAACTGGTCTATTAAAAAGGCTAAGCTAAGGTACTCTGTGTAGTGTAATTGATTGACTATTATATAAACATGGGTTCCATCCAGCAGCATCCCACCCTGCATCCCACTGCTGGCTGGCTTCTGAAGCGAAACAGGGATTACATTTATAATGGATCCCCATTAGCTGCTGTCAAAGCTACTCTTCCTGGGGTCCAGCAAAATTAAGGCAGTTTATAATCTTTTTTAAATATTACAATACACTCACAACACACTGTCTGCCGTCAGGCCCCTAACTACACCACATATCTACAGTACTAAACCCATGTGTATGTATAGTGCGTATGTTATCATGTGTATATATGTCTGTGCCAATGTTTGTGTTGCTTCAAATTCCCAGCTGTTCCATAAGGTGTTTTTTTTTAAATCTGTTTTTAAACCTAATTTTACTGCTTGCTTCAGTTACCTGATGTGGAATAAGAGTTCCATGTAGTCATGGCTCTATGTAGTACTGTGGAATAGAGTTCCATGTAGTCATGATTCTATGTAGTACTGTGTGCCTCACATAGTCTGTTCTGGACTTGGGGACTGTGAAGAGACCTCTTGTGGCTTGTCTTGTGGGGTATGTATGGGTGTCCGAGCTGTGTGCCAGCAGTTTAGACAGACAGCTCGGTGCATTCAACATGTCAATACCTCTCATAAATAAAAGTAGTGATGAAGTCAATCTCTCCTCCACTTTCAGCCAGGAGAGACTGACATGCATATTATTAATATTAGCTCTCTGTGTACATCCAAGGGCCAGCCGTGCTGCCCTGTTCTGAGACAATTGCAATTGTCCCAAGTCCTTTTTTGTGGCACCTGACTACACGACTGAACAGTTGTCAAGGTACGACAAAACTAGGGCCTGTAGGACCTGCCTTGTTGATAGTGTTGTTAAGAAGGCAGAGTATTGCTTTATTATAGGCAGACCATGACAGATTACAAGTTTACAATCTAGGGTTACTCCAAGCAGTTGTCATCTCAACTTATTCAATTTCCACATGATTTATTACAATATTTAGTTGAGGTTTAGGGTTTAGTCAGAGTTTTATTCCAAATACAATACTTTTAGTTTTACAAATATTTAGGGCCAACTTATTCCTTTGCCAGCCACTCTGAAACTAACTGCAGCTCTTTGTTGAGTGTTGCAGTCATTTCAGTCAATATAGTAGCTGACGTGTATAGTGTTGAGTCGTCTGCATACATAGAAACTCTGGCTTTACTCAGTCAGCGGCGTGTCGTTAGTAAAACATTTAAAAAGCCATGGGCCGAGACAGCTACCCTGGGGAATTCCTGATTCTAACTGGATTATATTTGAAAGGATTCCATTAAAGAACACCCTCTGTGTTCTGTTAGACAGCTAACTCTTTATCCACATTATAGCAGGGGGTGTAAAGCCATAACACACATGTTTTTCCAGCAGCAGACTATGATCAATAATGTCAAAAGCTGCATTGAAATCTAACAAGACAGCCCCCACAATCATTTTATCATCAATGTCTCTCAGCTAATCATCAGTCATTTGTGTAAGTGCTGTGCTTGTTGAGTCTCCTTCCTTATAAAGCATGCTGAAATTCTGTTGTCAATTTGTTTACTGTGAAATCACATTGTATCTGGTCAAACACAATTTTTTCCAGAAGTTTACTACGGGTTGGTCCTGGTCAGGCCCTGGATGGGAGACCAGATGCTGCTGGAAGTGGTGTTGGAGGGCCAGTAGGAGGCACCCTTTCCTCTGGTCTAAAAACAAATATCCCAATGCTCCAGGGCAGTGATTGGGGACATTGTCTTGTGTAGACAATCACAGGGTGCCGTCTTTCAGATGGGATGTTAAATCAAATCAAATCAAATGTATTTATATAGCCCTTCGTACATCAGCTGATATCTCAAAGTGCTGTACAGAAACCCAGCCTAAAACCCCAAACAGCAAACAATGCAGGTGTAAAAGCACAGGTGTCCTGACTCTCTGTGGTTACTAAAGATCCCATGGTACTTAGTGTAAGAGTAGGGGTGGTAACCCCAGTGACCTGGTTAAATTTCCAATCTGTTCTTCATACCATCATGACCACCTAATCATCCCCAGTTTACAATTGGCTCATTCATCCCCCCTCCTCTCCCCTGTAACTATTCCCCAGGTCGTTGCTGTAAATTAATGTGTTCTCAGTCAATTTACCTGGTAAAACAAGGGTTAAATAACAAAAAAAAACAGAGCCTGACCAATCACATAGTGATTTACCTCATGACCTAAGGGTGTATATTCTCAAGAGACTAAACGGTCTTCCTCTCAGTCTTCTCATCCAGCTGCACTTCAGCAAGACGACGGGAATAACAAACTGTTATTCCTTCTGTTCCTATAGTCATTACCCAGGTTGTCTCCTGGGTAGCCACCACACACCGGACTGTATAGTACACTGCTAACATTGACGTGTACACTGTGGGCCTACCAATGTGTGAAACAGTATACACAAGAAATGTAGGGTATTCATTGGGGCCTTCATTCATATTCTAGAGTGGCCTCCTCTCCTCATCTCCTTTCCTTCCTTCAGGAATGATCTGACAGAACCTGAACCTACGGAGGTTTCTGGTGTGGGTGGGGAGCTACCAGTACCACCCACAGTACATACATTATCCTGCAGATGTATGCATAGTTATACGTGCTACACCAGACAGTGTGAAATATCATACATCACAAATGTAGGGTCTTCATTGGTCCCTTTGATTTTACTTTAAAAAGAGCAATGCTGCCATTGGCCTCTCGTTTTGTTCCCTCCCTCCTTTTATTTGACCTCCTCCCTCGTTCCGTTCCCTCCGTTATCAGGGCTCTGTGTGTGTGTGTGTGTGTGTGTGTGTGTGTGTGTGTGTGTGTGTGTGTGTGTGTGTGTGTGTGTGTGTGTGTGTGTGTGTGTGTGTGTGTGTGTGTGTGTGTGTGTGTGTGTGTGTGTGTGTGCGCGCCCTGGCTACGAGATCATCTCTTTGTGGAGACACTTTAGTGCACTCCTACGTGTGGAAATGGAAGCAAACAGCTGTTCCTCACAGAGAAGACATCCTCCACCCTTCCTCCTGCTCCCCCTCACTCATTCTGTTTTGTTATACTTGTGGTATACTGTCTGATATACTATGGCTTTCAGCCAATCAACATTCAGGGCTCGAACCACCCAGTGTATAATGGTGTATAGATAATAATTAAGTTGGCTTGCCTGCAGCCCTGCACTTCAGACACGCAGTTCCCTGTGGTGACGCACACACACACACACACACACACACACACACACACACACACACACACACACTCTGACATGGCCATGCGTGGGTTACTAATGCCCTCATCACATCTCTTCCTTCTCTGAGATGGTTCACATCATTAGTGTGTGAGTAAGGCAGGGACAATTACATGGCCCGACACACACACACACACACACACACACAATGAATAATCCGGCGCACGCAGCATCAGTTTGAAGGACGAGAGGAATATTGCTGGTGAGGCTGTTTTACTGAGGTCATGTTTCTATTGATGACGATGCCGGTGTGACTGTCTGAGTGAGAGACTGACTGACTGTCTGTCTGTCTGAGTGAGAGACTGACTGCTGGCGAATCGAGTGTGAGACAGCAGGCAGGTAGTTAGTTAGAGTAGCACGTCTGTGTAATCTAGACTGCGGGGTTCAATTTGACAGGGCCCGGTGGTATAAAACATCTTACGTGTTTACCTTAAGGAATAACTTCCCCTTGCCTACAGGATTTTAAGGGTGTTGCATACAGCCACTCAAACATTTCATTAGTTAAGGGCATCATTTAAGGGTTTTATGGCAGTTTGAAGGCATGTATGGCAGAAAGAGTCTTGGTTACCATGGAGATGACACAATTCACTGACTGAAAATCTCAGAGATCACATTGATTTTTGGAAGATTGCAAAATAGAACTTCTACATCCAAGACAGGAAAAAAATTTTATTCAGAAGACAACATTTCCTTTAGTTACTTCTTTTCTCTGAACTTGTTTCAATTACTTTCTAACATGTCTAGCTAACTTACAGAGTAGCTAGCTAGCTAACACGCAGGCTCTGTAGCCATGGATTGTGAACCTTCCATTGTTTAGCTAAGTAGCTAACGTAAACTCTTCATCGCCTTGGTCCGTACAATTGCCCTTATTTTAGCGCCCCAAAAATGTAATACTTCCAGATCGACTGTAATGTCAATACTATGGTAAAGCACAATTTCTCCCCTTTCCAACAAAATCAATTACATGACCTAAACGCTGCCCGTTTCTGCATAATTCAAGCAGGCAATGAGCCCCGTCGGGTCTTTTTAAAAATGGCGGGTGGGGAAGAGAAACTAATGCGTGATAGTGAGAAGGAGAGATGTGTGGGAAAACTGCTTTTTTTCCACTTGACTGTCCAACTTATCACCTTATCGCCTCTAAAATGTAAATAAAACACTATAAAGAGTTTATATAATGTGTCATTACATACCTATTTGAAGGTTTGTGTCAAATTTGAAATCGTGTTTTTAGGGCGGTGCTAAAATGGTCTTAGAAGTAAACAGCAAATTTGAGAATGATCATCGCATGCAATGAATATGAAAAAAAGGACCAGGTATCCCCCAGTCACTGTCCATTTCTTGTTTTTAAAGGATGATAGAAGTGATACACCTGGTGGAGAGAGATTGTAAGACAGAAATAGTTGCTTTATGCGTGCTGTACGCTACGACATGACACGTCAAGATGTAACGGAGGGTCCGTTTTTTCAACTTTTGTCCAATACTATAGAGCCATGTCGATCAACGCTTGAATAGAAACCTAGTTCACACCCCCAATTTTGATGTCAACACAGTGGCTACAATCCCATTCATTTTCTTTGTAGCCTCGTTTGAATGTTGCAGTTGCGCACATTTGTACGGAATGGGGTGAGTTTACGCTAGCTAGCTAACCAGCAGGCTTTGTAGCCATGGATTGTGCACCTTCCATTGTTTAGCTAAGTAGCTTGCTAGCTAACCAGCAGGCTTTGTAGCCATGGATTGTGCACCTTGTTTAGCTAAGTAGCTGGCGGATGTTTTCCCTCTGAAACCAGGGGAAAGCAACATTCACCTCCACATATGCTGCGTTCATTCATATCTATACTGAATGAAGCACTTCAGGGAGCTCATGTGCACCCTTACATTTTACACTTAATTTAAGGGGGGAAATCCCTTCATAATGTTTTGTTTAACTGACTAAAAGTTAAGGAATAACTATGTTTTATGCAACTGCAGCAGGTAGCATAGTGGTTAGAGCGTTGGACTTGTAACCGAAAGGGCAGTGGAGACCAGGCAGCGGTGTCCGTCAGGGCAGTGGAGACCAGGCAGCGGTGTCCGTCAGGGCAGTGGAGACCAGGCAGCGGTGTCCGTCAGGGCAGTGGAGACCAGGTTGTCCGTCAGGGCAGTGGAGACCAGGCAGCGGTGTCCGTCAGGGCAGTGGAGACCAGGCAGCGGTGTCCGTCAGGGCAGTGGAGACCAGGCAGCGGTGTCCGTCAGGGCAGTGGAGACCAGGCAGCGGTGTCCGTCAGGGCAGTGGAGACCAGGCAGCGGTGTCCGTCAGGGCAGTGGAGACCAGGCAGCGGTGTCCGTCAGGGCAGTGGAGACCAGGCAGCGGTGTCCGTCAAGGGCAGTGGAGACCAGGCAGCGGTGTCCGTCAGGGCAGTGGAGACCAGGCAGCGGTGTCCGTCAGGGCAGTGGAGACCAGGCAGCGGTGTCCGTCAGGGCAGTGGAGACCAGGCAGCGGTGTCCGTCAGGGCAGTGGAGACCAGGCAGCGGTGTCCGTCAGGGCAGTGGAGACCAGGCAGCGGTGTCCGTCAGGGCAGTGGAGACCAGGCAGCGGTGTCCGTCAGGTGCAGTGGAGACCAGGCAGCGGTGTCCGTCAGGGCAGTGGAGACCAGGCAGCGGTGTCCGTCAGGGCAGTGGAGACCAGGCAGCGGTGTCCGTCGGTGCAGTGGGACCAGTGGAGACCAGGCAGCGGTGTCCGTCAGGGCAGTGGAGACCAGGCAGCGGTGTCCGTCAGGGCAGTGGAGACCAGGCAGCGGTGTCCGTCAGGGCAGTGGAGACCAGGCAGCGGTGTCCGTCAGGGCAGTGGAGACCAGGCAGCGGTGTCCGTCAGGGCAGTGGAGACCAGGCAGCGGTGTCCGTCAGGGCAGTGGAGACCAGGCAGCGGTGTCCGTCAGGGCAGTGGAGACCAGGCAGCGGTGTCCGTCAGGGCAGTGGAGACCAGGCAGCGGTGTCCGTCAGGGCAGTGGAGACCAGGCAGCGGTGTCCGTCAGGGCAGTGGAGACCAGGCAGCGGTGTCCGTCAGGGCAGTGGAGACCAGGCAGCGGTGTCCGTCAGGGCAGTGGAGACCAGGCAGCGGTGTCCGTCAGTGGAGACCAGGCAGCGGTGTCCGTCAGTGGAGACCAGGCAGCGGGGTCAGTCAATGGAATGGAGACCAGGCAGCGGGGTCCGTCAGTGGAATGGAGACCAGGCAGCGGTGTCAGTCAGTGGAGACCAGGCAGCGGTGTCCGTAAGTGGAGACCAGGCAGCGGGGTCCGTCAGTGGAGACCAGGTAGCGGGGTCCGTCAGTGGAGACCAGGCAGCGGGGTCCGTCAGTGGAGACCAGGCAGCGGGGTCCGTCAGTGGAGACCAGGCAGCGGGGTCCGTCAGTGGAGACCAGGCAGCGGTGTCCGTCAGTGGAGTGGAGACCAGGCAGCGGTGTCCGTCAGTGGAGTGGAGACCAGGCAGCGGTGTCCGTCAGTGGAGTGGAGACCAGGTAGCGGGGTCCGTCAGTGGAGTGGAGACCAGGCAGCGGGGTCCGTCAGTGGAGTGGAGACCAGGCAGCGGGGTCCGTCAGTGGAGTGGAGACCAGGTAGCGGGGTCCGTCAGTGGAGTGGAGACCAGGTAGCGGGGTCCGTCAGTGGAGTGGAGACCAGGTAGCGGGGTCCGTCAGTGGTGTGGAGACCAGGTAGCGGGGTCCGTCAGTGGAGACCAGGCAGCGGGGTCCGTCAGTGGAGTGGAGACCAGGTAGCGGTGTCCGTCAGTGGAGTGGAGACCAGGTAGCGGGGTCCGTCAGTGGGGTGGAGACCAGGCAGCGGGGTCCGTCAGTGGAGACCAGGTAGCGGGGTCCGTCAGGGCAGTGGAGACCAGGCAGCGGTGTCCGTCAGGGCAGTGGAGACCAGGCAGCGGTGTCCGTCAGTGGAGACCAGGCAGCGGGGTCCGTCAGTGGAGACCAGGCAGCGGGGTCCGTCAGTGGAATGGAGACCAGGCAGCGGGGTCCGTCAGTGGAATGGAGACCAGGCAGCGGTGTCAGTCAGTGGAGACCAGGCAGCGGTGTCCGTCAGTGGAGACCAGGCAGCGGGGTCAGTCAGTGGAGACCAGGCAGCGGGGTCCGTCAGTGGAGACCAGGCAGTCAGTGGAGACCAGGCAGCGGGGTCCGTCAGTGGTGTGGAGACCAGGCAGCGGGGTCCGTCAGTGGAGACCAGGCAGCGGGTCCGTCAGTCAGTGGAGACCAGGCAGCGGGGTCAGTCAGCGGGGGTCAGTGGAGACCAGGCAGCGGGGTCCGTCAGTGGAGTGGAGACCAGGCAGCGGGGTCCGTCAGTGGAGTGGAGACCAGGTAGCGGGTCCGTCAGTGGAGTGGAGACCAGGTAGCGGTGTCCGTCAGGGCAGTGGAGACCAGGCAGCGGTGTCCGTCAGGGCAGTGGAGACCAGGCAGCGGTGTCCGTCAGGGCAGTGGAGACCAGGCAGCGGTGTCCGTCAGGGCAGTGGAGACCAGGCAGCGGTGTCCGTCAGGGCAGTGGAGACCAGGCAGCGGTGTCCGTCAGGGCAGTGGAGACCAGGCAGCGGTGTCCGTCAGGGCAGTGGAGACCAGGCAGCGGTGTCCGTCAGGGCAGTGGAGACCAGGCAGCGGGGTCCGTCAGTGGAATGGAGACCAGGCAGCGGGGTGTGTCAGTCAGTGGAGACCAGGCAGCGGTGTCCGTCAGTGGAGACCAGGCATGGAGTGGAGACCAGGCAGCGGGGTCCGTCAGTGGGGTGGAGACCAGGCAGCGGGGTCCGTCAGTGGAGACCAGGCAGCGGGGTCCGTCAGTGGAGACCAGGCAGCGGGGTCCTCAGTGGAGACCAGGCAATGTCCGTCAGTGGAGACCAGGCAGCATGGTGTCCGTCAGTGGGTGGAGACCAGGGGGCGGTGTCCGTCAGTGGAGTGGAGACCAGGCAGCGGTGTCCGTCAGTGGGTGGAGACCAGGTGGGGTCCGACAGTGGAGTGGAGACCAACTCATGGTGTCCGTCAGTGGAGTGGAGACCAGGTAGCGGTGTCCGTCAGTCATGGAGACCAGGTAGCTGGGGTCCATCGGTGGGGTGGAGACCAGGCAGCGGGGTCCGTCAGTGGAGACCAGGACAGGGTCCGTCAGTGCTAACTCAGAGTCTGAGTTTCTTAATGCTGTCTGTAACCAACTCATGGATACTAGGGTGGCTGGGGGACAGTTGTCCTACCTAACCAACTCATGGATACTAGGGTGGCTGAGGGACAGTTGTCCTACCTAACCAACTCATGGATACTAGGGTGGTTGAGGGACAGTTGTCCTACCTAACCAACTCATGGATACTAGGGTGGCTGGGGGACAGTTGTCCTCACCAACTCATGGATACTAGGGTGGCTGGTGGACGGTTGTCCTAAAATACCAGCCAAGCTCTGCTCCTGAACCAAGCTGAAGGGAGGATGATCTCAATATACAACCAGACCCAGTGTTCACCCTCCGCTGCCCAGCTTTAGATTAAATTACAATTAGTGTATTACATCACAGGGTTCTAAATGTCAAGAGAACGTAGCGATATTTCCAAGTTCTAGAATCAGCTTTTTATTCCGTGTTAAAGAACATTCCGAGAGAGAGACAGAGGCCTGGGAAAAGACTAGCATTTGATTACAACTCATTTTTTACCATGGCAGCATCCCAAATGGCACCCTATTCCCTATATTAAAGCTCTGGTCAAAAATAGTGCAATAAATAGGGAGCCAATTGGGACAAAGCCCTTGAAAGCCTCTATTCAAGGGCTCCATATTGGATTTAGTAGAAGCAGGGTGAAAAACGATCTGATTGGTTGCCAGTGGCAGCCTCGCAGAGGGAGAGGATATCCCTGATAGCAGCATAGCCTGGGCTTTGGAAGGGGCTGTGTTTTAAATCATTCAGACAGAACAAACACAGTGTTTTAAATCATTCAGACAGAACAAACCCCTTCAAACAGGACTAGAGGCTTTAGCTTACAGCCCCGCTCAGCATTAAGAG